>NC_141540.1:78724545-78887500 GCF_021556685.1 Rattus norvegicus | reverse complement strand
GGTTTTTGTTTAAGAGATAGTATAGGCAGTTGTCTTTGCTCTTTGAAAGGAAGTCTAGTCTGTATTTCCCATGGTTCTGGGATAGAGAGATGAAAAAGTCTTGGTCTTCTTAACTCTTGGATTGCCTTAGCTATCAAATCAGTGTCCCTAGCTTCTGAAGATCTTATTAGAGAGTTTCTGTTTGGTTTCAATTTAGGGAACAAAAAGAGTCAGCAGAGTTAATAGATTCCTGTATTACAGATCTTATAGAAGCGTTAATAAGGTTTGTGAACTGTGAGTTTCTGAAGGTCCTGTCTTAAACCAGTCTCCTGAGTTGAAGCATTATGCTTAATCTCTCCAAATGGAAATGGGCTTCTTGTGCTTATGAATGTTTTAGAGAATCCTTTGTATGTTTATGATATTTTAGAGTAGCCAGCCCTAGACTTAGCTAATGTCAGACCTTTGGCTGCTTAAGAGTTTTGAGTTAGCAATATGATGTGGGATGAAATTCCTAGTGTAAATGGATAAACAGTGCTCTTCCAAGTAAGTGCTCCTAACCGTTGAGCCATCTCTCTAGCCTCAAAAAATCAACAGAATTTGATATGTGTATTTTTACTATAGTTATTCTTAATTTGGTTCATCTTAGAGGTTACAACATAGTGTGTTTGTTGCCAACAGAAACTGCGCAGTGCCCAGACTGTCATTTCACAGTGTGAGGCTCAGGCAGGTCACTTAAACACAATAGGTGTTTGTTTACTTGTCCTAATGAGCTCTTGCCCTTTCCTTTCTTCTGCCGTGGTCTCTTCAGCACATTTCCCTAGAAATGCCGATTTAGCTAAAGGGTTTGGAGAGACTGACTCTGGTGTGGATGACTCTGGGAGACTTTATCACACTGTAAAGTGATACTGAGTGTTTTCCAGTCTATCTGATTAACTCTTTTTGTGGGGGGGGGTAATTATCAAAGTATTTAGAAACTTACTTAGGCTGTTGCAGCACCAGCTGAGCTTGGGGTGTATCCTCCAGAGTGTTCTCTTACAGGATAACACTCCTTTTGTATGCTTTAAAGAATCTACTCCGAGAGATGAGAGAGAGAGAGAGAGAGAGAGAGAGAGAGAGAGAGAGAGAGAGAGAGAGTGTTTGTGTGTGTGTGTGTGTGTGTGTGTGTGCGTGCGTGCGTGTGTGCGTGTGTGCGTGTGTGTGTTTTGCTGCGGGTGCATGTGCAGGCATCTTTCTTCATAGGTTTCCATCTTCTCTGAAGATAAGCTTTCTCACTGAGCTGGAAGTGCACTGCTGGCTAAACTGGTTGGTCAGCAAACTCGCAGCTTCCGTCTGTGTCTGCTCTTCACTTTAGTTAGCAGGCACGTCTACTACACTTGGCTTTTTTATATGGCTGCTGAGGATTTGAACATAGGTCTTCATGCTTTCTTAGCAAGTTCTTACCTACTGGGCATTCTCTCCAGACCCTTAAGAAGTGCTTTACAGGGGTTGGGGATTTAGCTCAGTGGTAGAGCGCTTGCCTAGTAAGCGCAAGGCCCTGGGTTCTGTCCCCAGTCCTGTGGGGGGGGGGGGGGAGTGCTTTACATTATTACCAGTGAGGGGATGAGATAGAGCTGGAGAGAGATACAGATAGCTCAGTGGTCAAGGGCACGTGCTCTTCTTCCAAAGGACTTTGGTTTGATTCTCAGCACCTATAGGGTGGCTTGCAGTCGTCTGTAGCTATAGTTTTTTGGCCTCCCGAGGCATCAGGCATGTGTGTGGTGTACTTGTATACATTTAGGCAAAACACTCTACATAAAATAAAATTAAACTCTTTAAAATTGTTTTTGAAAAGGAAAGAAACTATGACTCTACTATTTTGAAATAATGTAGGGCTTAGAGCTAAGGCATATGAATTTATCAATGTGTAGTTAGTAAACATGTAATGTGTTTGCTAGTAAGGATTTAGAAATTAATGAACTGGTTTTTTTGTTTGTTTGGTTTTTTTTTGTTGTTTTTTGTTTTGTTTTTTGCCTTTTTAGAGTTTGCCAAACAAGGGCAACAGGGTTATGTAGCGCTATGGAGGGAACATTGGCCTTAAGAAAAGTGCTTGGCTTCATGGGGTTCAGGGTGACTGACTGGTTTTCCAGTAGCTGAGTTACCAATGACTCTGGGGTTACAGTTGTACTGCTTGGCTGAGCGACTGTGCTGGAGAAAAGAACTGACAGGATGAAGTTTTGGACTAGGGGCTGCTGCCAAGGAGACCGGACTGGGAACATTATCTGAGAGCAGCAACCCACTGAACAGACCCACCTCTCACGAGGAGAGCGCAAGCCCAGGGCGCGGAGGGCGCGGAGGGTTACTGAGCGGCTGCAGCTTTCTGTCTACCCTGATTCCCTAGGCTTGCTGTTCTTGGAGCCTCAGACTTTTACCAGACTTCAGGGCCTAAATTGGGCCATATTTGGCTTGGCAACCAGTTAAAGCTAGTGTGTGGCAGATTTGACATTCAGTAGAGCATGCAATCTAAGGATGAAAAGTAGAAGTTTACAATATTGATGTAATAGCCACTATTTATTGAACAATTAAATGATTGGCTCTGTCCAAGATACATTACAAAATCACCTCTAACTGCTCTCTCTAAGCACCTCTACCAGACTGGTGGGTTACATTTCCACTTGCCGGATGCTTTCTAAGGTCTGTAAGGTTAAATAAAGTCAGCCAAAGTAACAGTGGGGCTGGGGCAGGGGCCTGGGGCCTGGGCCTGGGGCCGGCTTGCTTTACTGATGAGCACTCACCTGTGCTGTCCAACCCCTCATCAGAGCTTGGTTAGCAGCTCAGGACATGACCATTTCAAAGACAAAGAGCTGCTTCTTGCCCTGTTTAATAAGGGCAACAGGAAGCAGCCTGTAGTTCTGAAAAGCTGCTCAGCCTAACAGTCTGATGGAGCCTTGGTCAGGCTCATCTTAAACCCTGAACAATCAGATTTCATTACAGGTATTTTATTGTAGCTTATGGTTTATGTCAAGGGTAAGAGTTTTCATATATTATGAAGTAGTCTGTTCTGAGACTTTGTTTGTGAGTAGAATTAAAACTGGGTCTGGAATGATTAGAACACATCTGCAGTTGGCCAAGACCTTCCTGTATGAGGCTGCAGGGCTGAAGAATGGATGGGGCGTGTGAACGTTGGCCGGTGTTGCACTCTTGGACTATTGCTCTAAAGTGGTCTTGTCATGTTGACAGGGTTTGGTTCCTTGTAGTACAGTTTACTGTTTAAAAATAAAGTTAACTTGTAGTAGTGGGGTGCACCTTCAGTGCCAGCCCGCACTCAGAGGGCAGAGGCATATGGATCTGTGATTTTGAGGCCTGTCTGGCCTAGTTACACAGTGAGTTCCTGGCCAGAGCTACCCAGTGAGGCCTGACCCTGTCTCAAGGGAGGGGGAGAATAAAGAAGTGAGATGAGGCAGGACTTACAAAGTTATCAAAAGTAATGTGTAAAAAGGCCCTATCTTTGACCTTTTTGTCTGTCTGGCACGAGACTTCTTTCCCTTTTCCTGTTTTGAATGGAGTTGAAAATAACGTGGTTGATACTTAGTTTAAAGAAAGGAAAATGACTCATTTTTGTGTTTGGCATTCCCTCCAGAGTGTTTCTTTCAGATGGTTTGGGTTTTGTGTCTCCTCGGCTTCCATTATCTGTAACATGAAGTAGGAATTTCTAGTAAAAGAAATTAGATTCGGGGGAAGAAATTATTTGTGTTGTAAAGAAGTTACTTTATTTCTTTATTGTAGTTTGCAGAAGGTTTTTGTGACCCAAATTTTGTTGTTTTCGTTTCAGAAATTTTTTTTGTCGTTGAGATTTTAACTGGAAACCTTTTTAGAGGATGTGGATGAAGAGATGAGCATTTACAAACTTGCATCACAGAAAGTATTCACAGCACATGTTTAGAAATGTCCTCATCCTGATGCCTCTTGAGGTTGAGTGAGTGTCTTATGTCATTTACATAAGTGACATAAAGTGACAGTCTTTCCTAAGTGGTAAAGCAGATCTCCTTCATGTGAGTGGTGATTCAGAAGGCAGAATGGAGTGGACGTTTCTCCTTCACAGCTGTCATTTGTGCTGTGATGGGTCATTGAAGAGTAATGTTAGATATTTGTTACTACTGGGCATGGTTCCCTTTGGGCAGGCAAGGAATTAGACGGGTTAGGATGATGTCAGACCAAACATAAAGGGAGGAAATGTGGACAGGCTTGTAGGGGTTCGAAGCCTGAGATCAGATTATATCACCAAGGAAATGGCCTTTTCCAGGGAAGGGGTGGTCCTTTTTAAAGTACATAGCCAGCTTATTTTGGTTGATTTTTGTGATTGCTTGTGAGAAGATGGTTAATGATTTTTGCCATTGTGTGTGTTATTTTAAAAATTTCATTTATTGATGGTTTAACTGTGTGTGCATGTGCATGCATGTGTGTGGTGTATAAGTATATTTGCACAAGCATGTTGTTGTTTCGTGTGTGATGTGTGTGACTGTCTAAAGTCCACAGTCACTATCACATGCTGTCACCCTGCCTTTATGTTGGTGCTGGGGATCTGATGGCAGCACTTCATATTTGTGTAGCAGACACTGCTCCCACACGTGTGCTCTAGTAAAACCGCATGCTCCCACTCGCATGCTCTAACATAGAACCGCCTGGAGATTTCACAGTCATTCTGGGATTGTCTTCTTAATCGTCCTCACATTTGAGGTATGATTCAGACTCAGTTATAGGTAAAATAGTGGTCCTTTGGTGAAAGACTGAAGCTTTGCCCAAGCCATGCCAAGAGTGATAGGCTTCCTTGCATTTAGAGGGAAAAGCATCTCATTTTAGAGTGTTCTTGGTAAGGCAACAAAATATATAACTCTTGAATCTTTGTGTCTCAGTGTAGATCACCTAAACACTTAAGTGTGGTAGACCGAGGAGACCATCGGCTGTGTGGAGGAGGAAGTTTTTTGGTGGCCATTTTGCAGTTGTAGATTAGATTGTACCAGTGAGTTTCTTTATAGAAGCTATTATATTTGAAGGGATAACTGACAATTTGGTTACCCAGGCTGGGGTTTAAACAGTTTTTCCCCCTTTTAAAATGAAATGACTGTCATTTTAGAAAAAAATTTTTTAAGAAAAACAACTGGGTGGTATTTGTTTTCTAGTCTCATTGCGTTTTCAAACCAGAACTTAAGCTTTCTCAGAAACTCTTGGAAGCCTGTCATTGTGGGCTTGACGCTGTAGTAACATGAGCAGCAATAGTTTTGACACTCTGCAAAAGAATTTTTCATATGACTAGCATATGCCACTACAGATGAATCCTGCTTGGATTCGTGGAGCACAGCCAGGTTCAGCATTACCCTGAACTGTTCAGAAACCATCGTTTAGTTACCTGCAAACCACACTAAAATGCTCTGCTAGCAGGGAAGGGCTCCTGCTTGGCACCCTAGGTGTCCAGGAGTCTCTTGAGAAGTAACTAAGTAGCTACAATTAGGCTGCACACATCTAGTTGTATCTGGAGGCAGGGACAGGTGGACCTGAGTTCAGGGACAGCCAGGGCGACAGAGAAACCTTGTCTTGAAAAACAAACAAACACCCCCCCTTAAAAAACAAGCAAAAAAGAATATATATCTTTTCCCAAATTTTTAATGTATCTGTATTTGTCTTGGCAATGCATGGTCTTCTCTGGTGGAATACCAAAATATGAATTTAAGATTCTCTTAATCATGGTTTAGGTCTGCAGTCCAATAACCTTTCCTGGCTTGTTCTAATTTTTTTATGAATCAAACCCTTTATTCCTAAATAAAATTGTGGTTATATAAGAACGTCATTCCACAGTTGTTAGCTAGTCAGAAGTTAGGGTGGGGTCACTTTGAAGGCTGTTTTCTAAAGTGGTTATTAATAGGTAAATTAGTGAGTTTTTGTCTCGGTGTTAGCTGATTTGCTTATAAAAATATGGAGGCTGGGGATGAAGCTCCGTTGTAGATTGAAGATTCAGTACCCACTGTTCTATAAACCATGTGTGGGAGGCACACACTGGAGTCCTGTCTCTTAAGAGGTGGATGCAGGAGGATCAGAAGCTCAAGGTCATCGTTGGCTACATCATCAGTTTGAGGTCAGCTTGGGTTACATGAGAACCTGTCTCAAGCAGCAATAACAGCAACTCCCTCCGAGCACCCCCCCCCCCATTCACGTGGGCAGATAATGAAATAACCTCAAAACGAACTTGTATATTCATGTAGTTATTGGTTGTTCTTTAGAAGCCTGGAGGTTAATTTTATTGGTATTGAAACCAAGAATCTATTTTTGTGAAATGGATTATAAAGTACCTTACTCTTCAGTGATGGGATTGTGTGGAAGGCCAGGGAAAGACTCAGCAGGGCCACTGTAGTATGTCTGTGTGGACACTTGGGACACGATGTTCACAGTGGAATGTGTCGTGAATGGTGGCTACAGATGTCTGTGGGAGAAGGTTACAGGAAACATTGCCAGTCAATGGTGTCTGAACTGGACACACATGGGCTCAGTGGCAATGGCTCAGACGGAAATGTGCTGAAGGCAGACCACACACGGTGATTGCTGGTAAATGGGAGACCTGAGTAAGTCTCCTTGCTTAGTTCTGCATGCATGGGAAGCAGCAGAGAGAGGGTAGGATGTGAGGAGTTAGTTGCTGTCTGTCCCTGGTAGCCAAAGCTTCAGGGATCTCCACGCTTTTGGGCTGTGTCTGAATGTTGAGAGATGTGGTATGTGGCAGTAAGTCAGCAGAGAGTTTAAAGAACCTCACTGTGTGCCCTGCCTAAGTAGGATCTGTGAAAGTTACGTTTGGAATCTACTTTGGGAAAGTGGGACAGGCCCCGTGGGCTTTAGCTCTTAACAGGTACTGTGAAGAAAGTGTCAGCTTGCCTCTTAGAGTCTCATCTCTGCATCTGAAAGTTATATGTGTAAAAGAACAGGCACTGAGTTGGAGAATGGGGTACATCTTTAGTATTGAACAACACAGTGAAGGAGTTGCCGTAGGCTTATTGCCAGCCTGCCCAGCTCTGTTGTTAGTGCCCCCTCACAGGCTCGCCTGTCTGCTCTAGCTCTGAGGTTATTTTGAAACATTTCCGTATAAGTGAAATTTGATGAGCTTTAGTCTTATCTTTTTTTTAAAAAGGAAGAGAAATGTTACTCTCGTGTTACTGACATGAGAAGAAATCTAGCTTGTGCAGAAGTGTTGACTTCTGCATGGAGCTCCTTTACAGTAAGTAGACTAGTGCGGCGGCTACATAAGGCACATGGGAAGCAGCCGTGTAAGTGGATGTATTGGCCTGTGCACACTCAGAGCTGTGCTCTGTCCTGCAGAGGGGAGTGGTGCTCCTTGAGTAGAACCTACTTGTGCTTGAGGCTTGCCTTGTCAGTAGGCTCTGGAGCCAGTTGACTTATAACTGCCCTGAGATTTGAAAGAACAATCTATTTTATGTATTTCTGAGGTTGAATTTATGAATTGAGTTGATATTCAGTAAAACATTCTAGGTGACTATATAAAATATAATCTGTTCATATATGAGGTTTCAAATGGATAGGAAAACATGTATTATATATGTGCACACATGTCATGGCATTCTTGTGGAGGCCAGAGGAATTTTGAAGAAGTTAGTTCTCTCCTTCCCGTCATGTGGGTTTTGGGGATTGAACTCAGGTCACCAGACTTGGCAGCAAGTGCCTGTACCTGCTGAAACATTTCGTGGGCCCTACCCTAGTAATAAATGCTACGTTTTCATAAACATTTCATGTGTTGATACACTGATACACTTGTTTGTTTTTTATTTATCAGTAAGAATTTTGAGAGTGAAAAGACCAGCAGCGACTAATAGTCCTTCTTTATATGGATGAGAATCTGCAAAGCTGAGCTGGAGAGGGAGAGGAGAGGGAGAGGCCCTCAGCTTCTTACTGTGTCGTGGGTGCTGGTGTGCAGTTCACGGGTGCCTAGGACAGTTATGAGTTCTCTTTTTTTCCTTTCTCTTTTCGAGTCAGCGTCTTGTTATGTGCCCAGCTGTCCTGTGTCACTGTCCTGTGGACTGGCCACCTCGAGTGTTGAGACGACAGTACGGCCTCACCATCTTTACCAGGGTGTTAAGGAAACATCGAGTGTCAGATTTATTGTGCGGCAGTCTTGCTCTTGCACGGCAGTCTTGCTCTTGCATCTCTGGCTGCCCTGGATCTCACTGTGCACGTTAGTCAGGCATCAAACTTGACCCTCTTGTTTCTGCCTCCTGGATGCTGGGAGTGCGAGCATGAACAAGCAGGCTGTGAAGAGGTTGCATATGTGGGTGTGTATGTGAAGGTCAGGGAGCAGCTTTGGAGTTGGTTTTCTTCAACTTGATGTGGACTCTCGGGATTGAATTCACGGCACCAGGTTTGTTTACTTGTAGCAAACTCCTTTACTTTCTGAGCTGTCTGTCTGGCTATTTTTGTTTGTTTGAGACAGTCTCACAATCCAGCCACTTTGGAACTCGCTGTAGTCCAGTGAATTAATTCACATAGGCCTTCTTGTCTCTGTCTTCTGAGCGCTGGGTTAAAGGTGTGCACCACTGTGCCTTGGTTCTCGGGCTCCCTTTAACTGAGTTTTCAGATCAATTTATACTCTTAAAATTAGCTGGTATCAGAAATCATTTTCTCTATCTCTTTGGTAGTCTGTAATTTGCTCTTGAGTTTATGAGTTAATAAATTACTTTATCGTTTTGACATTCTCAAAGCTTAGTTTAATCCCAAAAGCATCTACATGAAATACTCTTTGAGGCTACAGAAGTATTTAGTTTTTAGTTTTAGCTATTGTCCAGGTTTTTTTTTTTTGTTGTTGTTGTTTTCCTTTTCCTTTTTTTTTTTTTTTTTTTTTTTCCGGAGCTGGGGACCGAACCCAGGGCCTTGCGCCTGCTAGGCAAGCGCTCTACCACTGAGCTAAATCCCCAACCCCTATTGTCCAGGTTTGAGAGAGATTTGAAGATCTCTTCTCCCAATTTGTATATTTTGAGCCAATAAAAAAAGACATGCTAGTGAACATTTACATTTACATTTTCCTGTGTGCCACCGCTGTGGTGTGGGGCATTTAAGCCCTAGCCCTTTGTCACACCATGGCTCTAGTCCGGGAAAAGTTTTGTGTGTTCTTTGTGAATGTGGGCTAGAGAAGTCTTCCAACCTCTGCTCCGGGTCTTCCAAAGCTCCTGTCAACCCTCTGGAACAACAGTCCCCGGCTATTTTGCCCTCGTTTTTTAGTTAGTTAGCCTTCTCTCAGCTTATGAGTTCCATTATGCGTTTGTTCTCCAATTTAATCTCATTTTGAAACAGAAATGTGCTATTAATTGAGTAAACTGGAATTTAGTGGAAAAGCCTGACCTCCAGAACCCATGGAACATGTTGTTAAGGAAAGAAAGCAAACTCGTGACTGGGCTATAAGAGGAGAATTTGAGAGTTTAGATGGTGGGGTGCGTGGTAGTAAGAATGAAGTTACCAGTTTTTTGGTTTTGTGTTTTTGGAAAAATGAAAGCATCTGTTGCAAGCTCTAACCACAGTATGTGCTTTGGTGGGCATCAGTTGGTGTGCATGGTTGACAAAGATGAGCCTCAGTAGTGAGCAGCTTTACAGTAGCCGGCTGTAGACCTCAAAGATGCCTGGTTCTCCTTACTCACCCAGGGTCTGGGGCTCTCTGTAAGCTTTGTTTTAATGAAACATTTTAAAAGTTTATTTACTTTATATGTATGAGTATTATATGTATGAGTCTATGTGTCTGTAGACTCTGGGAGAAAGTCAGAGTTTTAGTCCGTCTACTGGACTCCCACCAACTCCGGCTAGTTCGCTGTTTCCTACTCTCGCCCATCAGCTTTTTATCGTCGACACACAGTGATGTTTCCACACAGTGCACAGATTCTCTCTGTATCTCAGTTATTTAATCCATGATATTCACATACTGTCAAAACGTCTTTGGCACAGACAGCAGTCGTTTGTCATACTCCCCCAGTCCCCAAAGGCTGGCCAGAGTATACTCACAGAGCTCTGTCTTCTGGGTTCTGGTATTAAAGGCGTGCACTACTGTCCCTGGGTTAAATTGCAGTTTTTAAAAATGAGTTTTCCATTGGGCATTTGCTCAGAGCTCAGGAAACTGCGCTCTACTACTGGTGTTTGTTACATAAACTCTAGAAGCCTCATTTTCCTGACCAGAAACGAGGTTAGCGTGGTCATTACTGGAGCCGCTGATGGGCTAGAAAGGGAAGGGAATTGCAGTGATTGCTGTGATGTTAACTCACTTGGCGTGTTACTGTGGGTCAGCCCAGCACTGGTGCGGGTCCGCTGGCGCCATCTTGTTCGTACAGGACCAGCCCTGGTTTACTAACACTTGGCTTTTGTGTTTGAAGGTTGCGGGAAGTTTCGGAGAAGCTGAACAAGTACAATCTGAACAGGTAAGAATTTTAAGTTGTTTTAGGTTTAGCTGGTTTTATGGTGCTGGAGATGCTAATCATCTGCCCTACCATGGAGCTGTGTTTTCTTTCATATTTATACCTTAGTCTAACATGATTAATAGGATTTATTAGATTAAGAATTAGATTATATTAAGAATCTTTTGAGATGTAGCCCTGACCGGCCTGGAATTTGATGTGTAGATTGGTGACCTGCTGTTTGTTTTGGGATTAAAGGTGTGTACTACCACAGCTCTAACTCTTGCTATCAAAGTTAGGCTCATTTAAATTATAGTATCCTCCCCGCTAATGCTAATTTTAAACAGTTTGTCTACTGTGCAACTGTAGTGATTATGGTAGGTATCAGTTACTTTTATTTATTACCTTAAAAATTCCACTTAGGAATTAGTTCTTTCTGTGTGCAGTTAAAAGAAGAGTTTTATTTAGAAGCATTTCCCTTGTTCCCTAGCCACCCGCCTTTGAACGTACTGGAGCAGGCCACGATTAAACAGTGTGTCGTGGGGCCCAATCACGCCGCGTTTCTTCTTGAGGTAAATGGGTCACCATAGGTGGAGAGATGAAAACTGAACTGTGCATCGGTTCTTCCTTTCTGGCCCAGCTTTCCTTTGTGTAAATTCACTGGCCCAGAGAGTTGGACGTAAATGATTTACTCCATCTTGAAACTAGTTAATGGTTGCAAGGGAAGACTCCTGAATGTAGTTATTATATAATTTTACTCCAGATTCTGCCGGGGCTGTCTTAAGGGTATCTTAATAGCCTTTAGTTACTGTGTGTTAAACTCTCCCTCCCATGTTTGTGCTTCTTCTGGAGGGGACTTCCTTGTCTTCCAAGTTGACAGTAACAGGCAGAATCTGCTTATTGAATAAATTAAAACTTTATTTTAATTAATTTAAAAATTTCTCTTGCAAAATTTAACATGTTTTTGCTTTTAGGATGGCAGAATTTGTAGGATTGGTTTTTCAGTACAACCAGACAGACTGGAATTGGGTAAACCTGATAATAATGATGGGTAAGACATTTTGTTTACTTTGTGTGTATGTGTGTGTACATGTGAGCATTTATAGTGTTGAGGATCAAACATAGAATATAGCATATAGTAGACAAGTGCTTTACCACCGAGCTACATCCTTATCCTGTATTTTGTGATTAATACAGTATACCTTAGAAGGTATTACAGAAAACCAAGGTTTTGATTTTTCTTCAAGTGATTAAAAAAAGGCATAGCAGAAAAATCATGTTTAAAATACAGTGAAATGGTATTTTAGTTTGCACCTTGTTTTTTTTAGTTAAATTGATTACTTTTGTTAGTGGGGAGGTAAACCCCCATAAGTCCCCAGGCATGCTAGGGAAACATTATGTCGTCACCAGCCTAGATTGCTAATTCTTGAGTTTAGTTTTTAAGCAAGTAGTAGTTTCTAGACAATGTTAACCTTATAAGTTGTAGAGGAGTTAGTTGGCATGGCACCTAGGGGTGCTGAGTTATAAGAAAGGTGGTACTGCATGCTGGGTCAGTCACAAGTTCTGTGGCTTTGGCTTCCTAAGCAGCTGGTGTACAGGTGTGTGTTTGTCTGCCTGGCTGGCTAAAATGACTTTCTAGATCATATTAACCTCTGATAGTTAACTCATTTTGGTCTTTAAATATTATAGTGTATGAAGGATGCTTCATAAGATTTGAATTCTACCTGGTTGTTTCTAAGAAAAACATGGTTAATTTTAAAATATAAAGAATTTACTACTTACTATGTTTTATTTATACTTGAAATCTGGGCAGTTTGTACTGGGGAGGAGTGCAGGGGTGTGAGGCAGCTGCCAGCTGGTGCTGTTTTAGTCAGCACAACTGGGGGGGTTGTGAGGCCGAGGCCCTGCAGAGCAGGAGACCTGGAGCTGTGCTCCTACAGCTTGAGGCTGCTGTGTGATGCTTTTCTCTTGGTTTTCTCTAGGTCAAAACTGAACAGCAGCTCGGGGACAGGGAGGACTTCTAGGCCGGGAAGAACAAGTGACTCGCCGTGGTTTCTCTCAGGTTCTGAGACTCTGGGCAGGCTGGCAGGCAACACTCTGGGGTAAGTTGGTCCTGGTCTGTGCTGTGACTGAGCTTGTCAGGATTACCTAGTGACAGGGTGCAGAGCTAGCTCACTGTGCCCCACGATAAAGTAACCAACGCAAACCGAGTACAGAATCAGATCTCAGTGTCACTCATTGCGTACAGGGTCATTCGAAAGTTTAAAGTTTGTATTTGGCCATTTATTTTGGATTATTTTTTGGTATCCAAATCTTACAGTCGTCGTTGTTGGTTTTTGTTTTTTGTTTTTTAAAAAAGCAACAGAAACCCCAACCTTCCTTCCCACCTGTATCATTTTATGTGGAGTTTACATA
This sequence comes from Rattus norvegicus, assembly GCF_021556685.1. Classification (NCBI taxonomy): domain Eukaryota; kingdom Metazoa; phylum Chordata; class Mammalia; order Rodentia; family Muridae; genus Rattus; species Rattus norvegicus. Next base: position 78,874,703 of record NC_141540.1, on the reverse strand, counting down.
CCATCAGATTCAAGAAGCCATTTTCAAACCTAGGCATGTGCTTTTATTCATTTTATACTCTGGTTCTTTTTTGGAATTTGAGATCGAATCTCTCTACATACAGTCCTGGCTGTCCTGAACTTCCTTATGTAGACCAGGCTGGCCTTGAAGCCCCAGAGATCTGGTTGCCTCTGCCTCCCAAGTTCTAGATTAAAGGTGTGCAGCACCATGCCCAGCTGTACTTTGGTTTCTCAAAGGGCAAGATTTCTGAAAGCACCTAGTTAATAATTAAAAGATGCCTGTTCAGTCAAATTATATGGTATTCAGAGGCTAATAAAAATAACTAAATACAGTTGAAATTGCTTTAAAATAATTAAGAGAAAAATATTATATACAGTGTGAGTTGGTAGGCAAAATAAAAGTGAGATTTAAGGATTGTCTTAGTTAGGGTATCCATTACTGTGAACAGACACCATGACCACGGCAACTCTTATAAAGGCAAACATTTAATTGGGGCTGGCTTACAGTTTGAGAGGTTCAGTCCATTGTCATCATGGCAGGTAGAGTGGCAGAGTCCAGGCAGGCATGGTGCTGCTGGAGCTGAGAGTTCTGCATCTTGATCCAAGAGAGCCAGGCGGAGACTGTTAAACTATCCACACTTGAGCATATATAAGACCTCAAAACCCACCCCTACAATGACACTCTTTCCTCTAAGGCCACACCTACTCCAAAAAGGCCATACCTACTAATAGTGCCACTCCCTATGAACCCGGAGTCTGTTGGGGCCATTCCTATTCAGATCACCACAAGAATTGAGATTTCAAAATGCTTAGTTTATGTCTTTATGCTGAACTAAATTACTTGAAGATTAGAGGAAGTTCGTTTGTCTTCGTTAGCTGCAGTCTTCAGATTGTTTTGTCCTTTAGGGACAGGAAACACAACCTGAGCTTTAATAAAACATCTTTTTGTATTTTGCAGAGATGAGGATCAAACCCATGCCTTGTATATTACAAATGCTTTATTTCTGACCTACATACTTATAGCCCTATGCACACAGTGTGTGTTAAAGAATTCTGAAAATAGCATAAGAACAACATGATTTCATTTGGCCAACCTGAAACAATGCGTTTATCTGAGAAAGGGACTGTTACCTGTAGTATGCGTTGTAGAGCACTTTGCTCAGAGATAAGCATTTCTTTGTTGAGTTGGGCTCTGCAGGGCAAAGCCAGGGCCATGGCTGAGCTGTACTTCCCACAAGTGGCTGCTCACCATCAGAGGTTGACCCTGCTCAGTCCCCAAAGTGTAGCTCACAGAAAAGCTTGTTCATCCTTGGTCAGTTTTTCACTGTTACAGTGGCATTTGTTCCTAATCTTATGCTTTTAAACTTTATCTCACATTCTGAAATAATTTGGTCTTAAAAAACTTGGAGTCCAGAGCTTGGGAGACAGTAGGGTCCTGAGTTTGAGATCATCCTGGCAGTAGAGTAAGACCCTGTCACTTAACCTACCCTGTTAGCTCCTCTGTAAGCTTAAGGGTTGGCCATTCCCGGGCTCCTAGTTGAGCCGTCTAGCATCTGTCAGTTGATTCAGGCACCATGCTGCTCTTGGTCTCCTGATCAGGGCATTTCTCAGCCTTTCTGTTTGGTCATTATCATGATGAGTTTGAAGACCTTGTTACAGTGCATGGTGTTTGGATTTGTCTGTTCTTTTCTCAGAATTAGAAGGAGATTGTGCAGTTTTGGCAGTAATAGCCCAGCTCTTTACCGAGTCATGTGACATTTGGTGTTGATAGGTGTTGCTAGGTCTCACAGGTTATGGTGAGATTGCTTCTAGTTACTAAGTTAAGATGATGTCCCCACCACAAAACATTCCTAATCTCTGGTCACTCACACATACTTTGTGAAAAGATACCCTTTCAAGTATGCAAATACTGGTTTTTGTTTTGAGGCAGGGTTTCCCTGTGTAACAGCCCTGGGCCGTCCTAGAACTTACTTTGTAGAGTAGGCTGACCTCAAACTCTCATATCTGATAGTGTCTGCCTCCTGAGTGCTGGGATTAAAGGTGTGGGCCATCATGCCTGGCTCAAATACACAAATACGTAATTTCTCCTCATAATTTTGCTCATTGATTTTAATATCTTTTTTTTTTTTACTGTAGCTATTTTCAGACACACCAGAAGAGGGCATCAGATCCCATTACTGATGGTTATGAGCCACCATGTGGTTGCTGGGATTTGAACTCAGAACCTCTGGAAGAGCAGTCGGTGCTCTTAACCACTGAGCCATCTCTCCAGCTCTGATTTTAATATCTTAATGATTGTGTATGTCAGTTTTATTGTAGCATTGACCAGCTGTTTAAAATTCCATTATTTCTTTCAAATTAATTAATTGGAATTTAAGTATAAGGAAGAACTCCCTCGGGTCGTTTTTTTCCCTCATTTTAAGTCTTTTTACTCAGTGGTTTATATTACTGTGGTAGTTTTGTGAGTGCTCAGTGTCTGTCTGTCTGTCTGTCTGTCTGTCTGTCTCTCTCTCTCTCTCTCTCTCAGGTGTATTCATAAACTACTATGTTGCTCAAATTGTCCTGATTTCAATCCTCTTAACTATTAAGCTAGTTATAAGAAGAAGTCTTACAGAATGACATATAAGGCAGTGGAATTTTATGGTTTATCGCTGAAGCATGCAACAGACACAGTAATAGGCCGCCCATGTGACCTGGAGTAAGCTACCAGAGAGGACTGGGGCTGCTGGTTTATAGCTTTAAAATGCAGAGAATTGTTTGACCTGCTCCTCAGTTGACTGCTCTTCCCTACCTGCTCCTGCTCGGCCCCAGACCCCTCAACACAGTAAGCTTTGGTCAGAACTGGCGAAGGGGTACTCTGGTGCTTGCTTATATCAGGCCTGCAAAGATCTGTGTATCAGTGTAAATGTGGGATCGTAATTCAAGACATTTACAGTCAACGCTTTCATAAGCGTTTTTCTTTGACTTGTTCTTTCTCTGTTTTTCCATTAATTATAATAAGTGTTAAAGTTTGAACTTTATGGCATTTGAGAATTCAGAACAAACAACTCTGAAGTGCCCAAAGGGACACAGTAGTCATAGATGTGTCAGATATGATTAAGAGGAGCGAGGCTGTACTCATGTGTCCTGTCCTCTTCCCCACTGTGTTAGGAAGATGGCTGGGTCACAGCAGGTTGTCCTGTCGGCATGATAGCCGAGAGGTTCTTTCATTCTCGCTGGTCTTGGGACTGTATTACTGCTTTAGAGCTCTTTCCCTTCATGGTTTTTGTGAATTACTAGATTGCTAGATTGCTAACTGCTGTTGTTTCTATTAATAATTGCTTACTATTTATACTGGGAGATGTTTCTAAAATTTCCTATTGTTTTTGTTAATGTATTTCATACCGGGTTGGAAATCAGAGCCCATCTATCTGGGAGAAGAGAATTTGTATTTAGCAGTAAGGCTAAAGAATCTGTGTCAAGAATCTGTTACTGTTCTTGAGCAGGGAAGGTAGGCAAAAGCTTCTTTGATTGGCTGGAGTGCTGCAGTCCTTTAGGATTTTATCTGAAATAAGACACCCTGGGCTTTAATGTGAAAGCTGGCAGGTATTTACCTGTACAGGGTGCTTACACTTCCCATATGCCCAGACAGGAGACCATCATTAGGTGTCCTCCTCCATCGTTCTCTACTTCTTTGAGGATCAGCTAGGCTAGACTACAGTGTTCTGTCTCTTACTACATAGATGGGGGCTTACAGTTATACACAGGACCACACCCAACTGTGTATAGTCTAGATCTAAGCTTGAATCTCCATGCTTGACAGGGAGCATTGATTGCCGAACCATTTCTTCAGTATTTGTTATTATCTAATACCGTATAGGATTTTATGATATTTAAGGGTTTTTCTTTCACAAACAAACAATGTATTTTTAAAGCTAGTTAAACCAATTAGTTGGCCTACACTTGGTTCATAGGCTCTACATTTGCAAGCTGTGGGCTAATTAATACTGTTTGTGATTTCTGGTCCTTTTGTGTACCTAGAGTACTGTATGGCAGGGTTAGACTAATTTGACAACTAATTGTATAGAGCAGAGCCATGGTTTTTGATTCTGTTTAAAAAAAACACACACACTAATATTAGAAGAAATTAACTTGTTCCTATTTTGTTACCCACTAGTAAAACTCAACCAGTGTTATGTGCTTAGAACATTAATCTTTTAATTTAAATAAACAAGTTGGTTAGAAGAATGCTTAAGGTTAGTTAGGCTTATGGAGCAGGTATTAAGTTTGAATCTTGATAGGTTATGAGAGAGGGAACCCCAAGATCCCTTTGAGCAGCAGTTACAAGTAAGTAAGCTCCATACAGGCTTGTGTACCAGAGGTTGTAAAGTGTCAACTGGCAGTATTACAGTGAATTGAAGCTGTTGGTGCTAGATTATAATTTTCGATAGGCAGACATTCTCCACTGTTCTGTCTTGGCATTCATTTTTTTTTTTTTTTAATGTCACCTGTTTATACCTCCTGACAGTTTTAGTTTGTGATGCTTATAAGATTAGCATAGATGGGTGCATGAGCTTAGATAGGGTTCTAGCATGGCTTGCTTGGGGGAAAAATCATGTGTCACTTGGTAGGAATGGCAGGTCATTCCTTTGTTTGCGTTCATTAACCAAACCAGTACAGTTTTAGGTCAAATTAAAATTAGGTTCAAACAGTAGGTTTAAGGTTACCCTCTCCCAGGAAAACTGGGACGTAAAGTTACTTTGGTTAATGTGTTTTTTAGACTCCTTGGTGTGGTTCCTCCTCGGTTTGCATATCTGTGGGGGTGTTTGTGTGCATGTGCCTTTGTAGGGTGTGTGGATGCTAAGGTCTGTCTGGCCACTGAACCGGACTCATCTACTTAGCCAGGCTGGCCGAGAAAGTTGGCGGATCCTCCTGTTTATGAACTCAGCCATCTTCCCAGGCCTGCTCCTTCCCTTTGGTTTTGGGTAGGGTCTCACTATGTAACCCAGGCTGGACTTTAATATCTTCTGAGTATTGGAATTATAAGGAAATACTACCATGCCCCGCTCTGTGTGCAGATATTCAACAGTGGTGGAAATGGTGTTGTATTTATTATTATAAAGTGAGTTTATATTTAAGTATTACAAAATTTAGACAGTTTTTTAAAAAAGTTTTTTCCAGAATCTTAACTGATAGTTAATGTACAAGATTGAGACTTAAAATGACTTTAAAGAACGAATGGTTTAAAAAATTTAATTTCACAAATTGTTCAATATTTAGAAGCCGCTGGAGTTCTGGAGTCGGTGGAAGTGGAGGAGGCTCCTCTGGTCGGTCGTCTGCTGGAGCCCGTGATTCCCGGCGACAGACTCGAGTCATTCGGACTGGACGGGATCGGGGATCTGGACTTCTGGGCAGTCAGCCTCAGCCAGTTATTCCAGCATCTGTCATTCCTGAGGAGCTGATTTCGCAGGTGTGTGCTTAGAGAACCGTAACTACAGAGGCGGACCAGGGCGAGACCAGGCTGACTGAGTGCAACCGCTCATCCTCATGACTCCTGAGGGTTGAAAAATGTGTTTTTTTTTTCTGTATCCATTTAGAAGACTAACTTCAGTAAATAAGAGAAAACTGGCACTATTCATTGTTTATTTTAGGCTCAAGTTGTTTTACAAGGCAAATCAAGAAGTGTCATTATTCGAGAACTTCAGAGAACAAATCTTGATGTCAACCTTGCTGTAAATAATTTACTGAGCCGGGATGATGAGGATGGAGATGACGGTGATGATACAGCCAGTGAATCTTACCTGCCGGGAGGTCGGTGCCTCGCTCGCTCGCTCTCCCGCTTCACCGCTTGGGTGCTCCTTTGACTGAGGTCGGAGGTTTATAGCTGATGATAATTGTCGTTTGGAAGCTATACAGTTTGATTATTATGTCCCATTTAAGGGGAATATTTTCACTCAGTGGACTTGATTTAATCCTAATTAAGACATGTTGACATTTCATAGATTTATCCCTGGCTGACATGTAGATGTTGGTTTTTGATATCATTGCTGAACATTGGTACTTACTGAAGTGTACTTATTTCTGTCTGTATTTGTTTCATGAGGTCATTAAGTATCGTATCTTGAAAGTGGTCTTTAGTTTAGTAAGTAGCTCCTGTAGCAGTTGCACATGCTGTTCGTCCTCAAGGTCTGAGTTTCTAATGATAACTTTATTTCCCAGATCTTGGGGAAATGCCCCTCCCACTGCTGCCTGTGGTTTTAATGTATTTTAAATTTTAGAGATCTTTTAGTGGCCTATGATTGTATTATCTGTAGATGCTTCATTTATATTTATCTGTTTTATTCGTAGAAGACCTTATGTCCCTTCTTGATGCTGACATTCACTCTGCCCACCCAAGTGTCATTATTGATGCTGATGCCATGTTTTCTGAGGACATTAGCTATTTTGGTTACCCTTCTTTTCGTCGTTCATCACTCTCTAGGCTAGGCTCATCTCGAGGTAATTTTGCATTTATTTCTTCTTGATTGTGGGCTGGCTGTGTGGAAAGCTAGTGAGAAACTCACCTGTATCTGAACTTAGATCTTACAGTAGGACAAAGTCATTACATGGCAGTGGTTTGGGGTACTTTGGCTTTAAAACTCAGTTTTAACACTGTATAACACATAGCAAAGGCTGTGAGTTAAGTATGTTTTTACCTATGAGTTAGGTATTGAACTAAAAGTGGAATTCTAGTTCTCAGCGACATGCAGCACTCAGAAAACTTCTTAATTTGATTAAAACAATGTAATCACGTTCATTTTAAATATTGAATAGATGTAATAGTGAAATATGAAAGATTTAGGAGAATGGGGCTGGCCAGTATTCAATGTATGGATGTGTTAGGTTATTAATCTGCTATTTATACAAGTTTGAAACTGTTAGACAGTGAACGGTATGCAGTGCAGATTTTGAGCCACTTAAGCCAAACTCTTGACGGCTTCCATAAGCCTTAGCTTATGTTATGATTCCCAGTGAGCTAGCTTGCTTATCTCTGCCTGCCTGCCTGCCCGTCTGTCCGTCCATCCATCCATCCATCCATCCATCCATCCATCCATCCATCCATCCATCCATTTGCTTTATCTAAATAGTAGACAAAATAAGCTATAGTTCCCACTTATTAGTAAGCTAGAAAAGATACCATGTTGTGCTAAGGCTTGGTGCTTAGAAGTTGAGTTTTAAAAATAACACATCTGTGGACTGTTTAACACGTGAACATAAATTTTTAAGGTAAATGCACACTTAACTTGCTTTAACTGTCAGTTATTGAATTTGAAGTTCAAAGATTTATTTTCTAACATTAGCAACTCCTAAATACCTGTTACTTAAGTTATTCTGTGCAGATATTTTTGACTTGAATCATATGGTATAGCTGGCACTTAACTGCTTTGACCTTAGCAGTTTTTTTGATGTTTTAGTGGTGCTGGGGGATGGGAATCAAAGCCTCCCAGGTGCTGGGTGAGCGAGTGCTTTACCTTGATAGGTCTAGCCTTATGTGCATGGTGCTGTGTGCATTAACTATGGATTGTCTCTGATTTGTATTCTTAAAATATGGTTTATAGTTACCATATCAATATTTATTTATTTATTTATTTACTTATTTATTTTTTCAAGACAGGGTTTCTTTGTGTAGCCTTGGCTGTCATTGAAGTCAGAGATCCAGCTTCCCCTGCCTCCCAAGTGCAGGAGAGAAAGGTGTACAACACCATGCTTGACTATTTTGGCTATTTTAAAAAGTAACTTACAAACAGCTGTAAATGTGGCTGTGGCTTTAGATAATTTGAGGTCAGTTTTTAGGAAAGTGTAAAAAGACTTCTAGAAAGTTCCCTCCCACCTTAAAAAAAAATGTCTGTTCCTCAAAACATTTTAAATTTATCCATAAAATCCATTTTGCAAATTTATCTTTAACAGGGACTTGAGTTATCAAAAAATTTTCTGTATTCCTAATATATTTATAGTTCAACCTATTTAAGTTTTTCTGTTCTTCATTTAAAGTCAAGCCTTGAGGAGTTCTAACAGATACTCTTGGTCTGTGCCTTCTTGGGGATCTCTGTTGCTGATGGAGAACTCGAGGACCCAGAGCAGTTTAGGGAGGAGAGGGTTTCTTACTGTACCTCCATATTGCAGTCTCTGAGGGAAGTCAGGCCCAGAGCTCAAGCAGGCAGGAGCCTGGAGGCGGGGCCATGGAGGGTGCTGCTTTCTGCTTACTGCTTGCTGCTCACTGGCTTGTCTCCTATGACTCCTCCAGCCTTCTTTATCATAGCGCCCAGGACCACACCTACCTGGGATGGCCCTACCCATAATGGGCTGGGCCCTACCACCTCAACCACTATTTAGGGCCAATTCCCTATGGAGGCATTTTTCTCTTTCCAGATGACTTTAGCCTGTCTGAAGTTGACATAAAAACTAGCCAGCCCAATTTGCTTACATGTATTTAATGTTTTGAAATTTAATTTATGAACTTTTAAAATTTATAAATCAAAGAACCTTATATTGAGTATTTTTAACAAATATATGAAATAGTAATTTCATACAAATAATATAATTCCAGAACCTTTTTTAATAAAATTTAAAAAATTATTATTTTTACTTATATGAGCACACTATAGTTTTCTTTAGACACAACAGAAAAGCGCATCAGATCCCATTACCAGATGTTAGTGAGCCACCATGTGGTTCTGGGAATTGAACTTAGGACCTCTGGAAGAGCAGCCAGTGCTCTTAACTGCTGAGCCATCTATTCTCCAGCCCATAATTCCAGAATCTTTAAATCCATTAAAAAATGCCCACTAAATCAAACTTAGAATACATCTTCTGAAAACATTGGACTGCCTCTACATAGTTTAAAAAATACTGGTTTATAATTTTCCTGGAGTCACTTGAAGGGCTAATGTTTTGAATGTTGCGTGACAGCCTAGTTAGCTACTGACTGTGTGCATTTGCGTAGATAAAGTGCTGTTAGCTGCGTCCTGCAGGGTGTGGACTAGAGTGGCTTACTTTTATCCCACTGGTGTGACCCGATTGCATACCAGTTCTCCTTCTTCCCTTAGAGAGAGACTCCGAGCTTTTGCGGGAGCGGGAATCTGTTCTACGCTTACGGGAACGACGGTGGCTTGATGGAGCCTCATTTGATAACGAAAGGGGCTCTACCAGCAAAGAAGGAGAGCCCAACCCGGATAAGAAGAACACGCCTGTGCAGAGTCCAGTGTCTCTGGGAGAAGACTTACAGTGGTGGCCTGATAAGGTATTGGGAAAGGTTTATACCTTTGCATTAAAAAGTAGCATCCTAACAATCATTGCCTCCAATAAAGTGCTTCTTTTATTGATTGGATTTTTATAGGACTGTTGGAAAGAGGTATCAGTTTTAGAGTGCTCCTCTGCCTTTGCTTCGAGGCAGACCACTAGAGATCTGATGTGTTCCCAAGCCAGGCGCCATGCGGAACACTTGCTGCTTGGTGAAATGAGTCCGAGAATTGGGGTGGTGCTCTCAGTAACTAACATGTGAGCATCCGTCCTTCAGGCATTTTCCTGCTGCTCATTACTTTAATAATTGTTATATTCTTTGCTAGATTTTGACTCTGCCAGGTTTGAAATGTCGAATGGACCCTAGTTTCTACAGGGTAAGCTCTAGTCATTGGTGCAGGTGCATATAGGGATGAGATGAGGGATATGGGTTTCCATTTCATGAAGTTTTGAAGACCCTGTGATGCTAAGGCTGTAGACAAAGGAGGCCAAATGAGTAGGGAAGGGGCGGAGGGCCAGGAAAATAGAACAGTTCTAGAGGGCACCTAAATTGGTGAAGTTGATTTGGATGTTTCTAGGTCCATCACTACCACAAATAGAGTCGTTGATGGTGTGTGCTTCACTGTCCCAAGTGGTGAATTAATTTTCATAGGCTTTTTTAGAAATGCATGATTTTCACATACTAAAAACAGTGCCTTCCTTCCCTCCCTTTTTCCACAGATGTTTGAGTGGAACTTAATTCATAAACATAAATAAACTTGATTTTTGGTACACACTTCTGATTTTGGTGTTTGGGAAGCAGGAGAATCAGGCCAGCCAAGTCCACATGAGACCCTGTCTTAAGGAGGGGAAAGGGAGTCGGTACAACTTGGAAGTTAATTACTAGCAGATAAAAGAGTGTGACCTGAATTTTTCATGTCTTTGACCTCAAATTTGGAAGGATGTTAAAACTTGCATATCTTATTTTTGTAGTTATTAATTTAATACAGTTAATATGGTTTTTGCTTACGTAGCCATGTGGGAAACTTGAATGCAAGAGGGGTGTGCACTTTAATTCTTGTCTTTGGACTGCTTTTATTGGCAACTACCATACTTGGCCTGAACCGTATTCTCTCAGTCCGTAACAGAGCCCAGAAACATCCCTGCTCCTTCTTGGTGGCAGAATGTCTAAACCCTTCTGTTCTCCCCTTTCCCTCCCTGCCTTCTCCACTCTCCCCTCCCTCTCCTTTTGTTTTTCTCTTCTCCTTTCCCCATTCTCCCCTCCTTCTGCCTCTCTTCCCCCTCCCCCTCCCCCTCTCCCTCCTTTCATTCCTCTCTCTAACTGCAGACTTGGACGCCATGGCTCTGTGTCTCTCATGTCTCTAACTGTGGAGTCAGATGTCATTACTCTGTCTCCCATGCCTTCGCTTCTTGTTTTAGAGCTCTGTCATGGTTTTGTGGTTGTTGTTGTTTTTTTTTTTTCCCCACCAGATTGGTTAAGGGTTGTGATTCCTGAGTGAAAGGTTTGAGGGGAACACGTGAGCAGGCTGAAGGAAGTGAGTGGGCAGCAGGAGACCAGCATTGGGATTCACTTGGTATTTGCTACAACTGTGTTTGGTTGAGAACTGTGGGCCTAAAGGGGGCCTTGGAGTGTAGCTTAAGTGAACACTTGGGAACAAATGAAGAGCACATACCTATCTCGTCCCTTCTGTGTCACAGGCGTTTGTTGACTGCTGCTAGAGCCTGTGCTTTGCTGTGCTGTGCATAGCAAGTCTATATTGATTACTAAAACCTTTTCTTATAAAACTTCAAGTCTAAGTCAGGTGATGGCAGCACACACCTTTAATTCTAGCTCTCAGGAGGCAGAGGCAGGCAGATCTCTGAGTTCCAGGACAGCCAGGGCTGTACAGAGAAACCCTGTCTCGAAAACCAAAAAAAACCCCAAACAATCCAAAGAAAAAAAAAACTTCAAGTCTATTGCAAGAGACAGATTAAAACCACTGGTACAAATTACTCTTTAAATATGACTTTTTTGTTATTGTGGTAAGATTTTTCTTTTTAAATTAAAATTTGGTAGCTCTTGCATTTCATAGGGTAATGTGTCTCTACATTTTTTGCTTGTCTGTATAGGAGAAGGTTGTCTTAATTTTATATACTACAGTCATTGGAGTTTTATATCTTATGTCTGAACTATTCTTTTTTTATGTATATCAAATATTTGCATGTATGTTTGTGTCCTATGTGCTTGCTTGGTTTTCTTGGAAATCAGAAGAAGGTGTTGGAAAGTCGTTAGGTGCCATGAGTGCTGGGAAGTGAACCTGGGTCCTCTGGAAGGGCAGAGAGAACTTGTAACTATCGAGCTGTCTCTTCTGCTTATTTGCTATAAGCTTTTAAGGCCTGTTGATTGGTAAGGAAGCTTGTCAGTGGTAATGTGGCCTGCTGGTGCTGAGGCCAGCAGTCAAGCACGATTAGGATTCCAGAATAGAAGCAGTCAGTCTCTTCTGAGTCAGAACGTATATATCTCATTGGAGTTTAGGGAGTTACCTAATTCACTCTCCTTAATTATTTTTTCTATTCATCCATTTGATTAATTTATTGTACTTATCCTTGTGGATGGTTGTGTGCCACAGTATGTATTTGTGCATAGAGGTCAACAGACTTACACTCAGGAATATGCGCTAAGGGGATGATGTCACCTTGAAAAGGGGTGGGCACTCCTTTGCTCATTGCAGTTACTGACAATAACCAGAATATGGAAAGTTGTTTGTTAATGGTGTGTAAGTCTCACACACACACACACACACACACACACACTCACCACGCACACGCACACGCACACGCACATGGGAGTGGGTAGCCAACAAAATATCCTATTTGTCACAATAGGGATAGAATTAGAGGAAAGTGGAATAAGTGAAACAAATAGAAACATGCATTCTATGTGATTTCACTTAAATGTGGAGTCTTCAAAAAAGAAAAGCCAGATATTCTGAGACAGAATGACATTGGCTGCCATAGATGATATGTGAATGGAATATACAGTAGAAGAGATAAAGTAGCATGCATACACACATGACATAAACATGTAATGAATGTCTCACTTCCTCTAGAGGACTGTGTTAAATAAGTGGTGTCAGCTAGCTCCATTGCAGCTCTGAGAGATGATCAGTGTGAGTCTGCTCAACCATGGCAACCGTTTTCTTGTAATATGCTGGAATATCATGTTGAAACTTCAAAGGTGTGAAATAAATTACACATCTCTAAAGGTAAAACTCACTAAACAAACACTTTGATATGTCCTCTGACTGGACACACTATTTACATTGAAAGGATGCCTCTGTTCTTCATGTGCTAAGCTCCCAGGAAAGGCTGGACACGATCTGCAGATGAGCACTGTTACCTAGCAGTTACGTCCCTTCCTGCCCTGGATATGTTTCCAGAAAGAGTAGAGAGATGGATATTTTTATTCCTGCCAGCTCTTTAAATATGAAGATATGGGCTTGTCTCTAATGGTGGAGAGAGGGGGCTAGCCTGTGATAACTGCTTCTTAGAGAAGCCAGCTGTACTGGAGCATGTCTAATGGCTGCACTGCTTCTTCTTTACCTTGGTTTACACATGAATGAGCATGAGGACAAAGCTTTAGAAATGGAAGCTTGTTTTGTTGACACTTAGAAATTTCTAAGAACGGTCCATGAAATGTTAGCTCCATCCAGGCATTGTGGCACGTACCTATGATCCCAGCCCTCAGGAGGATTGCCATGTCTTCAAGGACTCCTTGAATCTCATAATGAATACCAGGCCAGCAAGACAAAAACAAAATGTAATTTGAAAATGAGTAAAATAAGACAGGACCACAGAAAAGAAGCAATAAAAAAGGGACATCGTTAGGAAAGATGAGGCGGAATCCACAGCTGACACAGCAGACTCTTGCTGCTGCTCCTTCTGATCACAGCACTTTTTGTACTGCACACTGTGTGCACTCAGTGGTGAGTGTGCATAAGTGATCCTTTAGTCCCTTTCTTAGGCTGATTATTGCGCCATTCATGAGCACGGGTCCATAGCAGATTTCAGGTCCTGATCGGCTCAGCTGGCTCCTTTAGCACTTGTCTTGGTGAACAGTGGGCCATCATGGAACGATGTAGAAAGTCATTTTTAAAATAAGTCAGTTCTGAGAGGACCCTGTCATTGTACTGTCACAGTTAGGATGGTTCACTGAGTGCAGTACGATGTTGAAGTTGTTTGGTTTGTTGGCTCTGCATTGGTTGATATGCCCTGTGTCGTGATGGCCTACAGTAGGGTAGAGCTCATTGAGGAGCCCTTCCATAGAGTGTGATGTGTTGGCAGCATCACCTCTAAACTGAAGGTCTGGAGAAAGTTCTGTGGGGATTGATTGGAGATGACTAATTCCATTTTAGAGTCTAGAGAAAGGCTTCCCAGAGGATCTGACTTGTAAGCAATGCGAAGTGGGCATTAGCCATACTTGTGCATGGATTCTGAGTCATGAAAGTTCACAGTGCGTTTGTAGAACAGTAAACATACAGAATTACTGCTGAAGTTTACAAAGTAGAGATAGCAGGATGGCGTAGATTGTGGATGGCTGAGGGTCGACTTGCCAAGGAGTTAAGGACTTGTTGTTCATTGACTAATGGTCCATCAGAGTCTCTAGAGAAGGTTTGTGGTGAGGGTAGTGAGGTTTTGTTTGTTTTTAAAAAAGGAAAACTGTTAACAATCATGAGAGAGCTAGAGAAACAGGAAAAGGAAAATCTAGTCAGTTTGAGCATGGTAGGATTGTTGGATCAAATGTGGAAACCTTAACCAAAGTATGATCCAGAGGAAAGAAGACTGTGAGGAATTTGGCAAAGGCAGCGCTCTTTGATTAGTTGCTAGACTGATAAGAGAAAAGGAAGAGAAGAATGTGAGATCCACTGTAACACGGTGGGCAGTGGACCATCAGTAGGTGAGATCCACTGTTAGACGGTGGGCAGTGGGCATCATGAGTAGGTGAGATCCACTGTTAGACGGTGGGCAGTGGGCCTCATCAGTAGGTGAGATCCACTGTTAAACAGTGTCATCAGTAGAGTGGGGACTGCAGATGATGTGGACCTTGTAGGAGATGGATCTGTCCTTTAGGAGCCCTACCTACCAATTTGGACATGCCTCAGTTTCCACCACTTTTCCCTGAGAAGCCATACTCGTGGTTTTGGGTGAGGCTGGCGTTTTCTTCTCTATACCTCTCTTAATCCTTATGCTTAAGCCTGTGGTCAATTATGTTTATTATAGCACAGGTCTCTTTACTTTTTAAGAAATAAACCATGTCAGCAGAGAGTTTTGTAAATAATGTGGACATCATATTTCAAAATGATGGTGGAGCCTTAGGGGACAGAGACACAGTTTGGAGGAAACAGACTGATGATGTGGTAAGGAAATCGGAGAAAGCTACTAGTGACTTAAAAAAGAGAGGCCATGTAGCAGGGTACAATAGCTCTGTTGCTCAGGTTAGTTAGCCTTGAATTCTAGATTTCTTCCCTGAGTATTAGGACTAGAGGTTTATGCCACCATACATTTTATAGAGAATATATTGACAGATTATAAGGTGTCCGTTTGGCAACGAGAAGTACTATGTTATGTGTTTCAGAAGCCTGGCAAGATGGAATAGTGTAACTATGACTTGACTTTACCACGAGACTGCGCTGAAGGATATGTCAGTTGAAAAGTTGTGGGAAAGGGGGAGAGGAAGGGACCATGTTTAGTGTGGTGGACCATCTGTGTGTGTGGCTTTTAAAGAAGGAAGGTAGGGGTCTTTGTTTGGAGATGGGGGGTGCTCAGGAAATTAGAGAGGTGTTTCGTTGTGTAACAGGTAGGGCTGTGCAGGCAGGTGAAGTGGGGAGCGGCCTGACGTTGTTAAATCTGATGAAGAACTTGTGCTGTAGTTGGTCCTGTGCTTTATGCTTTGCATATTAGTCCTCCCTACCCCTCAGACAGTAGTTAAAATGCAGTCATCTCAAATGTGAAATAGGGTTTGGAGGAACGTAACTGATCCCAGGTCGGTTGCTTTAGTAAGTGGACCTAGGTTTTGGATTCCCAGTGCTGACATCATTCATTATGTTTAGTCTTAACTAAAGGATTGAGAAGCGCGAGTGAGGTAGAGAGGTAAGACACAGTGCAGCCCCTACCTACCAGGAGAGCAAGCGGGGCGGGCCATCAGGAAGGTGACCTGAATTGAAATTCCAGAAAGAGCACACATGGTATGTACTCACTGATAAGTGGATATTAGCCCAAAAGCTTGAAATACCTAAAAAAAATTTCACAGATCATATGAAGCTCAAGACAAGGAAGAACAAAATGTGGCAAAGTGTGGAGCAGGGACTGAAGAAAAGGTCATCCAGTGACTGCTCCACCTGGGGCCATCCCATATGCTGCCACCAAACCCAGTCACTATTGCTGATGCCAAGAAATGCTTGCTGACGGGAGCCTGATATGGATGTCTCCTGAGAGACTCTCCCAGAGCCTTACTGATAGAGATGAGGATGCTTGCAGCAAACCATTGGACTGAGAATGGGGTTCCCAGTGGAGGAGTTGGAGAAGGAGCCGAAGGGGTTTGCAACACCATAGGAAGAACAACAATATCAACCAACCAGACCCCACCAGAGCTCCCAGGAACTAAACCACCAACCAATGAGTACACATGGAGGGACCATGGCTCCAGCCACATACGTAGCAGAGGATGGCCTTATCTGGCATCAATGGGAGGGGAGGCCCTTGGTCCTGTGAAGGCTTGATGCCCCAGTGTAGGGGAATGCCAGGGCATTGAGGTGGGAGTGGGTGGGTGGGAGTGGGAACATCCTTGTAGAAGCAGGGAGAAGGGAGAGAGGGGAGTGAAGGGGATAACATTTGAAATATAAATACATAAGATATCCAAGAAGGATAAAATTAAAAATGAGTATCATCCTTTAGGTGCCATCTGTAGGGTGACTTGAAGTGGAAGTAGTTAGAGCAGATTCAGTAAGACCTTTTTGTAAATTCTGAGCTATAACCTGTTGCTTGGAACGCTTGATAGATATCCCCAAGTTATGTCAACAGTGTAGCTTATCTGACCAAATAAGATTCTGTTATTGTAAGTTTTGCTTTAAGGTATCTGCATATCATCTTTATGGGTTTAGTCAGTCATTATCTTACATTTAAAAAATCATATTTATATTCATTGCTCTTTTTGTTGGTATAATTGCATCTTAATTTATTGTATGTTTTTCACCTTAAAAGTTAATGAACTTTTACCACAAAAACCAAAATAGGGACATTGTTTTCAGCAAGGTCTCGGCAGGACACTCTTAGAAGTGTCTGCAGGGAAGGAATCTTACTACTCCCCCGACCCTCACCCCCCTCAGCGCGCGCGCACACAGACACACAGACACAGACACACACACACATGCACGCACGCACGCACGCACGCACGCACGCACACACACACACGCACACTTTATTTAGCACCTTTACTTAGTACTTTCTCTGGACTGTTTGGAGTTACAGTGGTAAACAAAATCTCCCATTTGTGTGAGATAAACTGGTAAACGTTTTGGGGTGGGGTGTATGAACTGAAAAGATGGCAGGATGGGAGTTAGAACGTCAGCATTGGTGAGAGAGAGTCCCTGGTGGACGTCCATCTGGAAACAGGAAGCAGGCCATCATTGCTGAAGGAGAGTTTGTGGAAGGGAGCCAAGGGCTGGGGAGTTGTGGTGAATGTGCTTATATAATAAGCATTCTGAATTTCTGTAGGAATCTGGCAACTTGTGTATTCACAGTTTGCTTTATTTTTGTTTTATAGGATGGAACCAAGTTTACCTGCATTGGGGCTCTGTATTCTGAGCTTGTGGCGGTCAGCAGTAAAGGAGAGCTTTACCAATGGAAGTGGACTGAGTCTGAGCCTTACAGAAATGCCCAGGTAAGTCTTCGTCACAGTACGCCTTGGAATGAATGGCTCTACACGTCTACATAAGAAGTAGTAATCACTTTTCTTATGCTTTCCAAGAATCCTTCATTGCATCATCCACGAGCAACATTTTTGGGGTTGACCAATGAAAAGATAGTCCTCCTGTCTGCAAATAGCATAAGAGCAACCGTAGCTACTGAAAATAACAAGGTAGGGACCATTTTCACATTGATGGACATTTCATGCTTAAAGCCGTGACTTGCTTTCTCTGCCTCTTTTCATCTTTCCGTTTGACATAGGTCCATATTAAAACCCTTTGAACATTTACAGCAATAATCCTGCCTCTCAATCTTTTTGCTGGCTAGCATATACTGTAATTCAAAGTTGCTTACTGTAGCTATGTGTGGACGCGTGGCGATGTGTGGAGGTGAGAGGACGGTGTGTTAGAGTCAGTCCTCATGTGGGGTCTGCTGACTAAACTTGTAGGCTTAAGGGCCAGCACTTTTTCCCAGCCATCCTGCCAGCTTGTGTTTATTATTCAGTGTTTAAAGTGCCTTTCTATAGTTGAGGAAAGAAGAAAATACCCAAGAAAAGCTAGAAAGGAAAGTGTTTAAGACAGAAGAAGAGGCTCAAACTAGAAAAACCTGGTTGAAACTGTATTGATGTTCTACTTCAGCTGATAGTAGGCCTGTTCATGGTATGGCTGTAACCTGGAATTACACATTAGGCGATCAGCATGGCTTTAAAGCAATCAAGTTCTATTAATTCTTAAGAGTGAGCCAGTCTGGAGGTCCAAGGAGAACGGATAGTTTCTTTACATTGCTGTGCCCTTTATACCTGTGCCCAGCTGGAGAATAATTTATGGACCTCCAGCCTGCTGAAGAGGGAAAAGCAGGAGTTTGAGGTCAGCCTGGACAGTAGTGAGAACTTGACTCATTCTCCCACTCCCCAGAGAAGAGCACATGGTAGTGCCTTAGGCATGGTTGGTGTTTGATTGCAAGGGGATAAAGTGCAGTAGTTTGTAGTCGTTGATGCAAATGAGTATATGAGTACCTGCACATATATCAGTGCGATCACAGGCTCTCTTGGACTTGGACTCAGGGACAGTTGTGAATCTCCATGGGGTGCTGGGAACTGAGCAGTCGTTCCAGCCCCCAGGAGACTTTTCTGAAGTATTTTATTTTTGTTGTATTGAACTCTTAAGCAATTTAGACTTGGAGTTGATAGAATATACATTATACCTTTCTCTAGCGTTGATCACAGCTCTTAAGCCTCGCCTATCATCTTCCTTAGGTTGCTACATGGGTGGATGAAACATTAAGTTCTGTGGCTTCTAAGTTAGAACACACAGCCCAGACTTACTCTGAACTTCAAGGAGAACGGATAGTTTCTTTACATTGCTGTGCCCTTTATACCTGCGCCCAGCTGGAGAATAATTTATATTGGTGGTAAGTGTGGTTCACAAAATATCGTTGCTATATAGAAAGCAGCTTTGAAGAGAAAAATGCCATCATAAGGTCATTGTGAAGACAGTGCTTTGTAGACTCAGGAAGGATCCCTTTTAAGCCGTTCCATTGAACAACTTAAGACTACATTTACGCTAACACTGTTATTCTAACACTGTTAGAACCATGTTATTAAATTTCATGAGAGCACAAAAAGAATAAATTATACAGATTCCTATATCTACAGATAACTACGGCTAGGATTTGCAGGTAGTTTTAATCTTTTCTTCTACATATTCATATGTACTATGTTACTATGTTATTACACAGTTATAAGTTATGGGACATATTTTAAATTTTCATTGCTTGAATTGTTTTTCACACACACACACACACACACACACACACTGTTAATAAGGCTCTAAAGTTAATCTTTGTTGTAATTTTAGGGGTTACCAGTAATTATTCGTAGGAAAGGTTAATTGTAAAGAGAATGTTGGTTGTATTTTCTATAGAATTTAATCCTGAATTGAATAAAACTGGATGTGGCTCTTTACTAGTAAGTTTGAGCAAGGTGTAAATAAACAGGAGCTGCAGGTCAGAGCTGAGCGGAGGCAGAAGCTGTTGAGAAGCTGGGCACCACCAGTACTTACATGGCTAAGGAACTTTAGAGCTCACTAATGGACTTCTTTTTTGCTTTTTGACCCATTTATGTTTTTCCCTCCCCAGGGGTGTTGTTCCTTTTAGTCAAAGGAAGAAAATGTTAGAGAAAGCTAGAGCAAAAAATAAAAAGCCCAAATCCAGTGCTGGTATTTCCTCTATGCCAAACATCACTGTTGGAACTCAGGTAAGTGGTCAGAGTTGAGGCTATTTCTTTAAAAAATAGTCCCGTGGTCCCCCACCCCACCCCCCTCTTAACAAGCCATTCTGTAGGTGAGTGTTGCTAGCTGTTTAAAGAACAAGTGACAACTCCAAACACAGGTTCTCTGTAGGAACAATAAGTGCTCTTAATTGTTTAGCCTCCCCCCCCCCCCTTTTTTTTTTTTTAGTCCAGCGGTTTTCAACCCTTGGGGTTGAGTGAACCTTTAACAGCAAACATGTAAGACCATTAGAAAACACAGATATTTACATTCTGATTCATAACAGTAGCAAAGTCATGAAGTAGCAACGAAAATAAGTTTATTGTTTGGGTTCATCATAACACGGGTTAACTCTAAATAGAAGAGTGAGGGTTGAAGAACTAGGAAGGTTGACAACCACTGCTCTAGACAAAGGGACATTTTAAAATAAGGAACACTGGTAACTGCTGGAGGATAAAGCACATCAGGGTACCTTGAGGTACAAGTAAGGTTTTGCTTTAAAACCAGAGGTTTAGGGAGCCACAAAATCGTATACATTGACTTTCTGACAACAGCAAGGACTGTTGGTCACCTGCATCCGTAGATCGTAGTAGTTGAGAATGATGTATTTACCAACTGTTAATTGAACGCTTCTGGCCCAGACTTTGATTTGTTCCTTGTCTTTGAGGCACATTAGTTATAAGATGATGCTAATAAAGAATTTCAGTTGATGATAATCAGTGCTTTGATTTCAGTTAAAGTGCTTTTGTTGAGCATTTATTGGACTCCAAGCTTTCACTAGTCAGAGTTGGAGTTTATTAGGGATAGGTTTGTGGGGAGTTTTATTTACTTATTTTCTTGAAATGGGGTGTCGCCTTGAAGCTCCAACTGTCCTTGAACTTGCTTTCAACTTGCCGTGTAGATTAGGCTGGTCTTAAACTCAAAGAGATGCCCCTGCCTCTGCCTCCTGACTGCTAATATTAAAAGGGTGCACCACCATGCCTGGAAAGAAAAGTTTTTAGTATGAATTTAGGTAGGTGCAGTCACTAAATGTCAGGGGAGAGACATTTAAGAGAAGGTAGGAGCATGCCCTGCTGTAGCTGGCTTTGGCTTGTGGAAGGTGGCAGACAGGACAGATGTTTCCTGAAAGTTTCTGGCTAAACATTTTTCCAGGTTGCAGGTTTGCTTTAGAGAGTGTTTATTTATGCCAAAACCCACAGTTGATGATGCGGGCTTGTTGTTGAGGAGAACTGAGCCACTGCTGTGGTTTGGTTGACAGTCGCCTTAACTGCCGCCAGTGAGTGAACCTTGGACTTTTTAAGCTTCAGAGAAGTAGCGTTAGTTTTACAAGATCCTTTAAGATCTCCTATTTTTAGCTAACAGCAAGAATTTTACAGGTCGTTGACAGTTGAACCTGTTTAAGCCCCTGCTGCACGGTTCATATTCATTTGTTTGTTTAGGAGTCTTGCTCCAGCTTTGCTGAGCATATTTCTTCTACCACACTGTAGTACTTTAGAAGATTCCAGTGTTCACTGAAGGCTGAGTAAAGTATCCACAGAGACCATATATTAGAGCATCAGAATTATGCAAGAAGAAGTTGAAAATGGCATGAAACAGAAAAGTATAGTTGTTCTCTTCTCTTCTGTTTACTCTCCCTTTGGTAGAATGGCTGGCATGGCTGCGTGAGTTCAGTGACTCATTTCCAGCACGCAGGCTGGCGTCCCTGCTTGTTAGTTGTAGGAATCTTTGGATGGAGGAGGGTTGTTGCTTGTGAGTCTGTGTTGGAAAACACAGGAAGTGCACTTTCTTGCACGTTTGAACGGATTCTCAGTGTTCATTACATCATCCTGACTGATTTTCTTTGTTTGCTAGGTGTGCTTAAGAAATAACCCTCTCTATCATGCTGGAGCAGTCGCCTTTTCAATTAGTGCTGGGATTCCCAAAGTTGGTGTCTTAATGGAGTCAGTCTGGAATATGAATGATAGCTGTAGATTTCAACTTCGGTCTCCAGAGAGCCTGAAAAGCATGGAAAAAGCCAGCAAAACTATTGAAACAAAGTGAGTACTGGGGCTCTGCTGGCCCCTCAGCTCTCCGTATATGTGAGCATGGTCACTAAAAATTTGATAGAGAAATGGGGGACTCGCTGGTTTTTTTTATTATTATACTTTCCAGTTTCTTCTTTAAAACATTTGATTTTATATGTACAAGTGTTTTGCTTGCTGTGTGTGCTGGAAGCCAATCCCAGTCCTTTGGAAGAGAAGTGCTCTTAACAGCTGAGCTGAGCTAAGCCGAGCCACTTCTCCAGGATTGTTAGAGTTTTGATGGCGGTCAGAGTGACAAGGAAGTGTTCTTTCTTGATGTCTTACTTTGTTGTCATTAGCCTGTGTGTTTTGCAGTTATTAATATACTCCTTATTCCTACACAATAAAGTTGTTAGTGCAACCTGATAGAAGTATGCTACCATCATTGTAACATGGAAACGTGTTTTTGCTAAATTTTGGGTACATTAGAAAATGTACACCATTTTACACATGGAAACTTGTGCTTCCACCAGATACATAGGTGTCTATAGTTCTGAAATTTTTGTGTGCTTCATGTCCAAATAAATGTAATGATTATACATTCATTAACTTGTGATTGTTATTTTTCCTGATGCAAAAAATGCAAGCTGAAACTTGGCAGCCCAGAGGTTTGTCAGTCATTTAAAACTCGAACTGCTGAGCATTGGTGTCGAATGCCTTTAATCCCAGCACAATGGAGGCAGAGGCTGGCAGATTTCTTCTGTAGATTCTGGTCTACAGAATGAGATCCAGTATAGCCAAAGCTACACAGAGGAACACTATCTTGAAAAGCAAAGAAGACAAAACAAAAAAAGCCTATGGCATTAAAAACCTAAGATTTATAATTTTAGCGCTTTTTCTTTTTAAGGAGATTCATAGGTGAGCCTCTTAAACTCTGTAAAAAGATTTTTTAAACTCTTGGGGATGTAGCAATTTCTTTTTAAAAAATATTTATTTATTCTGTATAAGAACACTGTAGGTGTCTGCAGACACACCAGAAGAGGGTATCAGATCTCATTACAGATGGTTGTAAGCTGTGTGGTTGCTGGGATTTGAACTCAGGACCTCTGGAGGAGCAGTCAGTTTAGTGATCTTAACTGCTGAGCTATTTCTCCAGCCCAGGATTTAGCAATTTCTACCAATAAAGTTAAGTAAGATTCTATGTTGAGAACATAGCCTTTTCTACATTAGTAGAATTTCATGCCTGCCATGGAAGGGCCTTCACTTCCAGTGTGCTGGCCGTCAGACATACTGGTCTGTCCCATCTCGCTTCACAGAGCAGTGTTGACCGCCTTGATGGAGCAAGGTGGTTAGAGTACTGCTATTTCAGAATCATTTCAAAATTCAGATGCCATGCTGGTTCACACCTTAATCCCAGGCCTCGGGAAGCAGAGGCCAGGCTGCTCTGGAGTCTGAGTTGTTCCAGGCCACAGCTAGGGCTGCATAATGAGACCCTGGCCTCTCCCCACCCTCCCTTTTTTTCTTTTAAAACTTTTTTTAGTCGACATTTTGTTTGGTGAAATTCCCAGTGAGGGCAATAGGAGGCAGGAAGGTTAAGATGAAGACCCAAATTATTTTTTACACGTGATAAAATAATTTTGATAGGTGTGAGAGCAGCTAAGCAGCGTCTAGATCGATCTTACTTTATATGAGTGTGTGCTGCCTGTAGACCCTCAGGGGGTTGTGGTTAGAGCTGCGTCTCCTAGAGAAGGTGTGTTGTGCTGCCCACCTGAGTTGTGGGGAGCTTCGTTTACTGCATTTGTCTTTCTTACATGCACCATGTTTCTTTCTTTTTTTAATATGGAACTGTTGCCATAAAATAATACATTTGATGTTTAAAACTCTATCCATTTAGTAAGAATTTTGCCCTCTCTTATAAACTTATTTCTGTTTTATTTCCTAGTTACAAGGAGAGTTCTTTCCTTTTCTCATTTTAGGCCTGAGAGTAAGCAGGAACCTGTGAAAACGGAAATGGGTCCTCCCCCATCACCAGCATCCACCTGCAGCGATGCTTCCTCCATTGCCAGCAGCGCATCCATGCCATATAGTAAGCTTTATGTGTGTTGTGTGCTATCAGAGTAGGTTAGCCCCATGGAGACAGCAGCGCTGTGGTTTTGTCTGACTAGCCAACTCAGTAGCTTTTAAAAACTTTTTATAGATGTTGTGTGTTCTCTTGGTGTTTTCTGCTTTTGTTTTTAGTACAGGTTTAAGTGGAAAGACAGTATTTATGGTCCTAATTGTTTCAGTTTTTTCTTTTTTTTAACAATTATAGTTAAAAATATGTAAAATTCTTTGGGAACAACATCAATGGGAGCACCTCCACTACCCAGAACATGTTACAGTTCCTTTTGAGACCCTTACTACTTTGTATATTTGTTATGACATAATTTTAACTTGTCTTAGAATTTGTAGCCTAGTTTTAGAACAATGTCCTATAGATGTCAAGCTCCTTAAAAGTCACACATTGAAACTACATAGTAGTTTTAAGAAGAATGTAGAATATATTCTTTTTTTGTTCTTTTTTTTTTTTGTTCTTTTTTTTTTCGGAGCTGGGGACCGAACCAGGGCCTTGCGCTTCCTAGGTAAGCGCTCTACCACTGAGCTAAATCCCCAGCCCCGAATATATTCTTTTTTAAATGTAGCATACACACATGTTGGCTCATTTTAGTATTTGTTTGTAATAACTTAGTATAAGCTAAGCAGTAACCAGTTGTAGCATTTTTTTGAAGTAAGAGTTTGATGTTATAGCCTCAATTTCATTCCTTTGCCAGCTGTCCTTACTGGCATGCTTAGACAAACTCTATAAAGATGTTTTTCATATTTTCCTTTTGATACTTAACATTTTGTTGTTAAGAACGACGTCGATCAACTCCTGCCCCAAAAGAAGAGGAGAAGGTGAACGAAGAGCAGTGGTCCCTGCGGGAAGTTGTTTTTGTTGAAGATGTTAAGAATGTTCCTGTCGGCAAGGTTTGCTCAAAATAGATGAGAATCAGTTACTTACTATCGCATTTTGGTTCCTTGAGGGTTTTTATGGGTAGTGTCTGAGGCCCCTTTCTTCAGGGCTGCCTGTAAATTGTCTCCTTTAGTGGTTCCTTTACTCTGAGTTCTGATTGAGATGGGTTTCTGCTGGAGGTGAAGTGATTTTTCTGTGCTATATTAGGATTCTCTAGAGTTCAGCAATGGCTGTCCACTGATGGGAGGTCCAAGGAGCCAGTAGTTGTTGAGACCCTGAGGCTGGCTGTCTCAGTTGGCCTTCTGTATACAGTGGAGTTTTGTAAGAATTAGGCTTTAATGCCATTGCAGGAAAGGGATTCCCAGTGAGAGCAGTCAGGCAAAGGGAAAGAAAGAGTTCCTTCTTTCTGCTTCCTTTTTGTAGGCTGCAGGTAGAAGGTGTGGCCCAGATTAAAAGTGGGTCTTTCCTCTTCAATTGACTTAATTAAGAAAAAGTTCCTCACAGGTTTTATTTAATTCCTAATGTAGTCAAACTGACAACCAGGAATAGCCATCACATGTGCCTTGAACCACTGGGGTGTTTTTAGCTTAACTTGTGTTAAGTTTTGATGTATACAAAAGTTACAGAAAGATATATTACTATTTCTTTTTAAAAAGTAAGACTATTTATGTGTATGTGAGGTGTGTGAGTGTGCACTCAGGAGAGAGCATGCAGGCATGTGTGCCTGTGTGTTGAATGCATTGGTACTCGAGTTAACAGGCCCTTGGGTGATGCTTGCTCTGTTCTGTGGACACTGGTCCCCTGCACTGTGCCGGGTTCTCAGCTGCTGAGCTGGCTCCGCTGCCCCAGCACAGCACTCTGAGTTCCTGGAACTGGGAAACCGAGGCAAGTGCTGACTTGTAGCCCCGAGCTCTGCTGTCTTTGAACTACCTCCTTCTTTTTCCTCTTTTTCTTCCAAGAAGCCAAGTAAATGGAAGCCATTTGCTTGAATGTCATTAATTGACCCTTTTGTCCCTCAGTACAGAATTTAAATTTCCCTATAGATATACAGTATCTGCACAGTAAAGATTTTCTGATTGCTTTTTAGTTTTGTAAAATATAACCTTGGAAAATATTTTTCATTTGTACACGATGGAAAGAGATAAACCAAGATCTACAATTTATAAGGGCCTTATAAAGCCTTTGATTAACTGTAGTTTCACTTCGGAAAATCAGGCTGGCTTAATCTTACAAATACTAAGTAGAAGAGGTGAAATTTAAGTGTCCTGCTTCCAATTCTGTTTGTCTGTCTGAATTGTTGATCTCTCTCATCTCCAGTTTGACAGCTGTGTAGCCATAAGCTGTGGATCTGGTAATTTGAATTTATTAAATAAAATATTAGTAACATATATTTGTCCTCAGTCGTGCTAATCCCATTTGAAGAGATTTGTGGCTTTCTAGGCTGCTGACCGGATGGGTGCCGTAAGTGCCAGAACGGATGGAGGGTATTTCTGTATGTCATTCCTTTGGAGGTGGGGGCAGAAGGACCCAGAAACTGTTCAAGGCCCCACTCAGCTGCATGGTGAAGACCAGTGTAGGACACATGAGACCCCCCAAAAAGACCCGTCTGTCAGATACTGCTGCTTAGACAGTGAAGACAGAAGAAGAGAGGTTTTATATGGGTGGACCTAGTTTTGTGTCAGTGAATAGCTTCACACTTACTGTGATTACCGGCTGTGAGAATTTTTTCTTTGTTTTGATTTGTTGATATAAAGAGCAAAGTTCTATGGTTTTGTCCAGGTTGACATTACACTGTGGTGTTCATTGATACATACTTACAAGGACTTAAATGTCTTTAGTATTGTCAGTTGGGCAAGCAGAATTTGCATGTTTTCATTCAAGCTTTTTAAAATATTTACTAATTGTATCCATCTCTTATTTCCAGGTGCTGAAGGTGGATGGCGCCTATGTAGCTGTGAAGTTTCCAGGAACATCTAGTAACACCAACTGTCAGAACAGCTCTGGGCCGGATGCTGACCCGTCTTCACTCCTGCAGGACTGCAGGCTACTTCGAATCGATGAGCTGCAGGTATTTGTGTGGGAGTTGAGAATGTGGGCATGGACGCATGGAGAGTGTCACAGGGAGAGCAAAGTCACTTTGGTTGTTGTGCAGGTTGTCAAAACTGGTGGCACCCCAAAAGTTCCTGACTGTTTCCAGAGGACTCCCAAAAAGCTTTGTATACCTGAGAAGACTGAAATATTAGCAGTGAATGTGGATTCCAAAGGTAAGCCTTTTATAGTTCCTACAGTTTACATCTTATGTCACTTATGGGACTAGGATTCCATTGTTGGTGATTGACAGTTTTGCCGTGGCGTGTAACACAGCAGAGTGACATGTGGCTGGATGTATTCACAGTTGGGCTTGGAGAGGTTGAAGTTTGTAAAATGCTTGAACTGGGTAAGATTTTTCTAATTTCTCTTTTTATTTATGTTCCTTTGAAAGGTGTACATGCTGTTTTGAAGACGGGAAACTGGGTACGGTACTGTATCTTTGATCTTGCTACAGGAAAAGCTGAACAAGAAAATAATTTTCCAACAAGCAGCGTTGCTTTTCTTGGTCAGAATGAGAGAAGTGTAGCTATTTTCACTGCTGGACAGGTAAGAGACTCATTTTATTTTTTTTATTTTTATTTTTTGTTGTTCATTTTATTTTTTAAGAACAGATGCAAGACTGACATTTTTGTACCATTTTTGCCTATTGGAGATTAATGAACAATTCATAATACTTGGCAATTCTATTAGAAAAGCTTGTTTTTTCTAACATTTAGTTTATTCTAAAATAAATACACTTTCTGTAAAACCTTCATTTTCTCACCCCTTCATTTTCTCTTTCAGATTTTTTTTTTTTTTTTTGGATGATAAGGTCCCAAGCTTAGGCAGAACTTGAGCTGTTTATCCTTCCAAGCACTGGAATCTGGGCGTGTGTGGTCACGCTAGGCTTGTGTGATCATTTGTGACTTTGTCAAAGCATTATTTATTGCCTTTATCTATTACAGGAGTCTCCTATTATTCTTCGGGATGGAAATGGTACTATCTATCCAATGGCCAAAGACTGTATGGGAGGAATAAGGGACCCTGACTGGCTCGATCTCCCACCAATTAGTAGTCTCGGGATGGGTGTACATTCTTTAATAAATCTTCCTGCCAATTCAACAATCAAAAAGAAAGCAGCTATTATCATCATGGCTGTAGAGGTAATCTAGCTTTTGAAATTACTTGGCATTTTAATTCAGAAGAAAATACTGGCATCTTGAGAAAATTTATGGAAAGATCGTTCATTGTTCCTTCCCTATAAGAGCTAATAGTCTGTTAGTATAGTAGAGGTAATTATGAAAAATTGATGATTATGGTATAACTTTGTCTTGAAAAGGCATGCGTGCGCGCACGGGCACACACTGTTGGGACCACACGTGGATGGAGATAGAAATCAGACTGATTTTGAGGACATTTGGTGAGGGTGATAGGAGAGATTGCTGTCCATGGTACTAGATGTCATCTATGGGACTAGGCAATGTTAGCAAAATGTATTAAGCCAGGAGGGGAGGGATTTATTGGTCAGAAGAAGCAGGTGGTGTGGCTGGGGAGGCCACAGGGTGGCATGTGTCCTTGCCCGAGGCACCTAAATTTGGAATGTATACTAACAGAAGAATTTTAAGTCATAGATAATAGATGTTTAGTAAGTCAGATAAAGGCTAATGTCTAATCCAAGTCAGAATCAAAGCAAACTTGAATTCTTAGGATAGACAGGAAGTAGAGAGTGTAAAGCTGTGAGCTGTAGAAGTAGAGTTGTTACTAAGCTCTCCGTGCAGTTTAGCTCACAAAGATTTAGGTTGTGATTTGGTGTCACAGATAGAATCAGCCAATTTTAATTCGCTAAATGCAAGAGATCAAATTAAAGAAGAAAGAACAAAAGATCTTGTTTTAATTATTAATTCACAATTATCTACCTCTGTTTGTGTGCACATGCGTGTGTACATGTGTGCCAAGGTGCACATTTAGAGGTCAGCACTCAGCTCTGTGGAGTTGGTTCTCTTTTTACTTGGGTTCCGGGGATGGAGCCAGAGTTGTCAGGACTCCACAACAAAACACCGCTCACTCTGAGCTACCTACAGCTGAAGGTTTGCAAGAATGAAGCTGCTATTTTTAGATCCTGTAAAGGAATTTAGGAGGTGGGGTTAGCGTAGGTATTTTGATTTTAGACATGTGACCTTCGGGATGTTTATCACGTATGTATGAGGGCAATGGAAATAAAAAAGAAAAATAGAAACCTGAAGACTAAGTGACAGAGCCTAATTCAGTGATTTAGATGTGACAAGGGTAGAGCTGCAGATATTTTTAAAAGTTTAATTCCCTGTGCCCTTTGACATAGGGGTGAGCATTGCAGCACGATACAGGCTGATTATGAGAGTCTCCTGTATGTAGAGTTGCTGGTGCCAGCCAAGTGACTAGTGCGCTGTGTATCCTAGTATACAAAACCAGGAAACACACGTGTTAACCCATTACTACGACTAGTGTGCACTATCCTAGTACACAGAACAAAAGGAAACCGCGTGCTGCCCATATGCTGGGCTTCTGGTGTTGGGAAGGCTTTGTCTTTGGCTTCAGAGCGTAAGTTCGCCCAGAGTGTACTTAATTCTACAGTGAAAACAGCTTTTCTCGCACATGCCAAGTCCTTTACGATTTGGTTTCTCCTGTGGACAGTGATCCTTCTATGGCCCCTTCTCCCCCATGAGTTCAGGCAAGGAGGACTTAGCTTAGGCAGTTGTCTGGCAAGTTGTTAATTGCCCTTTCCTCTGTCCCTTTGTATTTTCATATGCACCTGTTTGTTTCTGGTAATAATGGTCTTTTTTAAAATAAAATAAGTGCTTTATACGCTATTAAATTTTCCATATCTTTAGTTTTAATTTCTATACTATATTTTGTTTGTTTGTTCATAAGATTTTATTTTATATGTGTATGAATATTTGCATGCATGCGTGTTTGTGCAGCATGCGCATGTGTGTTTCTGGTGCCAGAGGTCAGAGTTGTGTGTCAGATCCCTTGGAACTGGAATTACAGAGGGCTGTAGGTTCTGGGAACGGAATCTGGGTTCTTTGCAAGAATATCATGTACTTTTAATTGCTGAACCATCTTCCCAGCAATTAAACTACTACTTTTTGCTGTGAGACAGCTAATGATATTTTTTATGTATACCTTACAGCATTGTTAATGTCTTTCATAGATCTGTCATTGACTTTGGAAATTACACCTATCATTATTCCTAGAGAGTTTTGTATTTTATGTATTACAACATAATGTAACTTATTATAAACCTTTACTATTGTATATATCCATGGTTGTGGTGGGGTGATAGAGGTGCATGTAGAAGTCAGATCTCAGCTTGTAGGAGTTGATTCTCTTCACCATGTGGGTTTTGGGGGTTGAGCTCAGGTGGTCTGGCTTGGTGCTTTACCCCTGGACCTTCTCATAGGTCCTGGAATGTAACCCTTAAACAATGAGGTGCTGGTAAATAAGTCTGGAGTAAAACAGACATCCTTTGCCTAATTGGCCGACAGTATTGCTAGAGTTGTCTGCATATCACCGGCAGGCATCTCCTTCAGATCTTCAGTGTATCCATCGCTCTTTCACTGGCTACAAGTGAGTTGCTTCGGAACATTGAAACTTCTGTCCTCACCTGCGCACTCTCCTTACAGTGTACAGTTGAGTTGTCTCCTTTGACAGACCACTTGCGATCAGTTTCTACTTCCCTGGAGATACGATTATATTATAGTGGCCATGAGGCATTTCTGATGTACGTAGTTTTTGACATGTTTGGTGTTGAGTTTCACTGAAGTGTTTTTTGCCCTCTTTTGCCGGAGGACAGAAGCAAACTTTAATGCAGCACATTCTCAGATGTGACTATGAGGCCTGCCGACAGTATCTTGTGAATCTGGAGCAAGCAGTTGTTTTAGAGCAGAACCTACAGATGTTACAGACGTTCATCAGCCACCGATGTGATGGGAACCGAAACATTTTACATGCTTGTGTATCAGTTTGCTTTCCAACTAGCAATAAGGAAACTAAAGAAGAAGAGGGTAAGACTCACAACCATAGCGAAGCCTTTGCAACAAGAGTAGGACAAGGAGACTCCGGGAGCGAGGATGCATTCTTTCACTTGATTTGACCTTAATCATGTGCTGGAAATATTTCTAAGGGTTAGATGTTGAAGCAGACAATAAGTTTGGTCAGCGTTGATAGTAAATGAACTTAACTGATTTTATAAGTAAAAATGACTTAAAAACCTTCATATTTTAAATTACATGTACATGTGTATGTCTATGGTATGTGCACATTGGTGGGTGCAAGTGTCGAAGAAGACCCAGAGGACACCCTGGATGGAGCCAGCTGTGAGCCAAACTGTTGCTGGGGACCTTACTCTGGTCCCCTGGAAGAGCAGTGCATAGTCTTAATTGCTGGGCCATCTCTCCACCCCTGGAACATTATTTTTAGTTTACATATATATATATATATATATATATATATATATATATATATATATATATATATATATATTTCTGTCTGTCTGCTGTGTGTCAGCTCTAGGGAGGCGGGAGGGTTTAGCTTTCCTAGAGGTGGAGCTGCAGTGAATGTGAACAGCGAGTGCTCGGTTCCTGTGGTCTTGAGGCAGGGTTTGTTTCTGTAGCCCTGTCTGTCTGTCCCAGGACTCATTTTGTAGACCAGGCTGGTCTTGAACCTATAAACATTCACCTCCTTTGCCTCCTGAGTGCTAGGATTAAAGGCTTGTGCCACCACTACCCTGAGACAAAAAGTGCTCTTAATAGCTGTGAGATGCCTGTCTCTCTGGCCACGTCCCACCTGCAATCCCCAATGAATTCACCATAGGAATGTGGCATTTTAAGCCACCCGCATCAAGATTTTGTTTTGTTGTTTGGAATTTAGAAGGGAAAAGATTTTAATGGAAAATAAATAAGGGTGTTCGTCACCACCCCCACCCCCACCACACCCCCCCCCTTTGTTTTTTTTGCTATGGAGTTTTTTATTGGCTAAATGAAGACCCTAAAGTGCAGCTCTGTAATTGTTTTGAATTCTGCTGTTGTTATTTGTAGATACTGCATTTTCAAATGTGATCTGTAGGTTTTATTTTTAATGTCACCAAAATCACTGTATGTTCACAAGTAACATAAAAACTAAGACTGATATACTAATGATTGAGTCTTTTTATTTATTTGTTTTTACGTAAGAATGAAAGGTAAATTTAAGTTCCCTTGAGTTTATATGTTTGTATGTTGTTGAAATAAGGCAGAGTAGAGAAACTGAATAATGGTCCTAGTTTCCTCTTACTAACATGCAGCTTTTAGCAGAGTGGTCACTTATCTTGTTCATTGAAGCACTAACAGGCTGAGTTGTGCTTAGTGGCCAGTGTGTACTTACTGCCAGTTGTTTTCAAAGGTTAAATCCAATTTTTTTTCTCATATTTCAGAAGCTGAGCGCTCAGAAAGAAATACATTTGCAGAAAGGCTTTCTGCTGTGGAGGCCATTGCAAATGCAATATCAGTTGTTTCAAGTAATGGCCCAGGTAATCGGGCTGGATCATCAAGTAGTCGAAGGTAATAGGATTTTTACCAGAAAACTTTAATTGGAGGAAAAACGTCCAAGTACAGAAGCAGTGTGTCTCTTACTGTCGTGTGCATGGCTTGGTGGGGTCTCTTTTGTTTTGTTTTGGCTTCTTCCTGTAATACTGGGACAATGTCTGACTAATTAGAGTTCAGCTCGTAACACTAGGATCTCTCACACTTGATAAGCAGGATCATTTGAAAACTCGGCTCAGACTTCATCTTTTAAACATGTTCTGAACTTGTCATTCTTTGTAGGTAGTTGTTTTCTTGAGGTCCATTCCTCAGATGCCTTAACGGTCTGGAAAGAAATGAAAGGCTGGTGTGTATTTTGAATGCTTGATATTAAATTTTTTAGGTTTTCTGAGCTGTTGTCCTTTATATAACCCATTCAATAACCTATTTAAAATTATTAAGTGTTTGGTTATATGATAACATAGAGTTCAGTAGTTTCCTGTGGGGGGAAACAGATTTAGATATTTAAGTCAGAGTTGTTGGTATTGACAAGTGGTTGGCGAAAGCGCTGCTTACTAGGTGGTCATATGACTTACTGGGTGGTCATGTGACAGGTAGAAAGCTACTTCAGGTCAGGGCTTTACTGGCCTATTTTCTGCTACACACTCACCTTCCCCTTTCTAAGTGTTTTTTTTTTTTTTTTTTTTTTGTTTTTTTGTTTTTTTTTTCCTTCCTTAAATTGGCAGTAGGAAGGCTAACAGGTTGATAGGTTCCTGAGCTCAAAGACATCCAAATACTTTACAAAAACTCTCTGATCAAATTATAATTTTAAATAGCAAGGAAACTTTATGTATCATAACTACACAGGATGGAAATTATTATCAGCTTATTTATTTAGAAGTACATTAAGCAAAGTGTTGACACCAAAATGGAAAACAACTTAAATTCTTCATGAAGAAATTAGTCTGAATTATTCCAGGTATTTCATTTCCTCAGGGAAATTGCAGGTGCCAGTCACTTTGGACTCTGATATGGTTGGTCCAGTGTCAATGCCGCCATCTTTTTCATGTAAGGATTATTTTGAAGGCAAAGACTAAAAGGAGCTTCAAGAGTGGGCGAAGAGTTGCTCACAGAAATAAATTTGCAGAGTAAGCTCCTTTGAGGAATTTGCCGAAGATTCCACTGCAGTGCTCTTACCCAGTGCAAACTCAGGGCTGCCGGCTGAACAGATGACAGCACAGGAGGCTTATTATCCACGCCGGGCAGTAGGAAGTCCACAGACTGCTTCACTGAAGTGAAACCCTCCATAGCCTACAATGGATTTTCTAGGCAATGCCCCTTGATGAGTATGCAGGCTGGGATTCCTGAGCTGTGAGCTCAGAACCGATGCAGTCGCACTGGTCAATGGAATACTGTAATGACTCCAGATGGTGCTCTGTGACTCACTAGTTCCTGAGTACAAGGGCAGGTTAGTGGATGCTTGGTTGGTGCATCTGATTGCAGGTGTGTATACTCTAGCGATTGTTAATCTGGAAGACACATGACCTTCACTTTTTTGTCACAGTGGTGTATTTGAACATGACTGGATTCTAAGGCTTCTGTAGCATGGATATAACGTGCTTACAAAGAGGAATTACATCATCCTTGAATTCTTCCATATTGTCAGAAAACACGATGACTCCAGGCAAGCCTATATGAAGAAATGTCAAAACTCTGAATCTTAGCAGCCAAGGTAGCATCGCCTCAGTGTTGTCCTCAGTGGCTGAGGATCCAGGTGAATCCATGAATTGTGTACAGCATCTTGAAGATGAATTTTCTTTTTGTTTTTGTTTTTTTATTTTTTAAGAATCTGTATGAGGAGCTGGGCAATATACTTAAAAATGTTCCCAAGACCTAATGAAGAAAAAGGTTAAGGACAATTTAAAAACATGGCAAAGAATGACCCCCTCATTAATATTGAATTGACTACATCACAACAACAATGCTGGGAGTTTGCAAGTTCAAGATGAGACTGTGGTCTCAATTTCCTTCCTTCATGTTTAATGTACTCTAAGCTAGCAGTTGGAGAACACCCCACTTGTGTTTTCCTTGGCCTTTGTAGCGTTAATTTTTTAAAAATCTGAATGCCTTTAGACGAACATGTATACCTGTAGTTTGCCACTGTCTGTGTGTGTTACCTCATACTTGACTTCCTTTACAGTCCCGTACTTCCTGTTTCCTATTTCCTACCCAGTAGGCATTTCACTGTGAACTTGAAATGAGCACGCTCCTTAAGAAGCCCCAAGCACACATTTATTTTCAGGTCATTACTGCATTTTCCCCATCTGTACTTTGAGTACAGCATGCTGGCATGCCCAGTGTCTTATCATCACAGTGTACAATCACTGAGGATTCTGTCACTGGGAAGAAATCTGCTTTTCTCTCTGAGTGATGACTTTGACTGAAATAGTCACGACACTCTGCTCCCTTCTTCTGTCTTACAAAAACTTTTAATCTTAAATTTTTAAACTGGGAAGGGGGGAGAATGTTTAATAGATGTTTATAGGAATGAATATTATAATAGGTAATACATTACTTGAGACATTAAAATTTACTTTGTGGGGGTCTTTCAGTGTTTACTCCAAAAAGGACAGCACAAATAAGTTTCTAAAAACGTAATTCTGGAAGTGGCATCTTAAAAGACATGGATGTGCTCTTCCTTTTTAAAGCAATGATACGTTGATGTGGGAAAACATTTACTCTGAGATTAAATAGTTACTCCAGCTGGAGACTCAAACTTTAACAGTCCTCTAGGGCCATTTATGTTGTCGTAAATTATCAGGTCTCACACTAGAAGTCATGTCTTTGGCATTGGCTGCATGGAAAAAAAGATGTCCCCTGTGTTATCTTGCCCTAACAACTGAGTTTTTATTTAGGAGCTTTAACAAGTCTGGCTCAATGGAGGGAGGGATTTGGGCTCTTTTAATTTCTATTATTCCTAGTGTGGTTACGTGGCTGTTGGAAGCTTTTTTTCAGGTACAGTACAGGTTTCTGTGTAGAAAGGCACCAGTTCCCATAACGAGGTCTTTGTGAGTAATCTTTTTAGTGATGCAAACCACCTGTACAGTGATCTTTTTTCATAGCAGGCGGAAAAGAAAAAATCAAATCAAGCCCCGGATAGTATCAATTTTAGTTCAATTTCTTGAAGATTTGAATGTACTATTGAGACTTTTTGTTTTGTTTGGTTTTGTTGTTTTTTGTTTTGGGGGACTTTTGGGTATTAAAACATTTAAACTGTTCTTTGTTTTAAAATTGCTCATGTGGATATTAGTTCAGTTGCTTTTGAGTGGGGATTTAGTAGGCTAACTTGATCTTGTACTAATAAGTAGTTTTATTGATAATTTTTATTAAACTTAATTTTTAGGAAATGGGACTGAAAAACTCTTCTAATGTCTAGTTGTTCGTTTGTCCTAAACGCACAGAAGACTTTCTAATTCTTCCTCACTGAGGCTTTTGTTCCCTTGGCTTCAGTCTGTAGGCAGCTACTGTAATGCTTTCAGTGTTGCCCTGGGTGCTAGACTCCCAAGCTTCCTCCCTGTCTCTGCTGACTCATTCTGTGAGCTACAGAATTACCATTTGCCCTTCCTTCCCTTGCCTGGAGTGTGTGCTTGTAGACCAGTCTTTGACCTTCTCAGATGAGAACTTCTGTGTACACGCCTCCTGTTAGTGAGCCATGGTAACCAGTTGTGGTTTTGTCCGTGTCCTTCCAGTTTGAGATTACGGGAAATGATGAGACGGTCACTGAGAGCAGCTGGTTTGGGTAGACATGAGGCTGGAGCTTCATCTAGTGACCACCAGGACCCAGTTTCACCCCCCATAGCTCCCCCTAGTTGGGTTCCTGACCCTCCTTCAATGGATCCTGGTAAGAGCTCTTGTTTTATTCAGTGTTTAATAAAAAGGCAAGGTTGTGAAAGGAAAAAAAGAATGAACATTTTGTGAAATGTTTAAAAAATTGTGAATGTAGCATGGTGAACACAACAACTGGATTAGTTGAAAAATTGGTTTACAGAGTTTGTTTTTTTAGAATTTTCTCTTGACATAATTTATTTCTGTACTGGTAAGAGGCAAGACTGCCTCTTGATTGATAATACATCAAAATAATGATTTATCCAGTGGATTCCTCCTGTAGTCTGGAAAAGAAATTTCCACTTAACCTTTTGCTGGATTTGGTCATTGGATTACGGAGAAAATCCTTAAGGCCTGTTAAGAGAATGGTTAGGGTATATGCCCTTAATGATATGCATCCTGCTGTTCTGTTTACTGAAAGATGGTGACATTGATTTTATCCTGGCCCCCGCTGTGGGATCTCTTACCACAGCAGCGACTGGCGGTGGTCAAGGACCAAGCACCTCCACCATTCCAGGTAAGACTACACTATATGTCTATATGTTTATGTGGGCTTTTTGAATTAAAAAGGACACACTTTTTAATAGGGCTTTGAATAAAGTTTTGTTCTTTTGTTTTGGATTTTTTAAATTTGCTTAAAGTATTTCTGTGTGCATCCTCTTCTATACATATATATTTTATATGCATTATGGCACAGTGTTTGCATATATACATTAAGAAATCATTTGAGATTCACAAAATGTTAATATGATTTAATTCTCTGTAATAAGTTAATTAGTCTATGGATATTTATTGTTCTATTGACTTAGTATGTATCTGATAGTTTGGAGAACTCTGCCTTGCTTACTTGGTATTAAATGATTCTGCTTAATTACAGGTCCTTCCACAGAGCCTTCTGTAGTAGAATCCAAGGATCGAAAGGCAAATGCTCATTTTATATTAAAATTGCTATGCGACAGTGCAGTTCTGCAGCCTTATCTACGAGAGCTTCTTTCTGCCAAGTAAGAGGCTTGACAGACTTACTGTGTAAAGACCCTGTGACTCAGTAAACACGCCAGAATCAATCAGTATTATTCCTCTGTCACTAAAACACCGCTCATGTGAATTCAGAGTGTCAGGATTGTCCTTCCTCTGCTACTCAGTGTTCCTCAGTGAAAGAACTTGTCAGCATCAGAGACCATACTGAATGAGTAGACCAACTTTTCTATGAGTTGAATCTGTGTGCAGCTTTCTTTGTGGGAAAAAAAAAGCACAAAATGATGTTGGCACAGCCATCATCTTGGCACTTAGGAGGCTGAGGCAGGAGGATCATGATCAGTAAGATTGTTTCTCTAGCAGGATTTATAGAGTCGTCTTTCTGTGATGCAGACAAAAGTTATCATCAGTACTTCCTTCCCAGTAAAATAGGAAGATCACTTCTGTTTATGGTTTGGGTCTTTTTGTTTGGTTTGGTTTGGTTTGGTTTGGTTTTTTGGATGGGTGGGGGGAGGAAACTGTGTCTCACTGTGTAATCTTGGCTGGCCTGGAATTCTGTAGACCAGGCTGGTTGCTCACAGACTGCCTGCCCCTTGCCCCTGCCTCCAGAGTGCTGGGATTAAAGGCGTGTGTCACCACACCTTGCCTGGAAGATAGGATCCTAAGGTGTAATCCTTTGTCATTTTAGGGATGCCAGAGGGATGACCCCATTCATGTCTGCTGTAAGTGGCCGGGCCTACCCTGCTGCAATCACCATCTTAGAAACAGCTCAGAAAATCGCCAAAGGTAACGGATGTAGGTCAGGGCCTACAAAAAATGCTCATTTCAAAATTGGAGTGGATTCTGTTCATATCTACTACTGGGATTATTCAAACTATATTTGTGTATATAAACGATATCATTGAGATTCCATCACGTATGTCTAAAAATTTTTGTTAATCCATTTTCTAACTTTTTATCCAAAAAACAATTAGTATAAAGTTTTGACTTAAAAATAATAAGACTACGCTTACAATTCATAGTGTAAAATCTTAATAAAAGTAATTTACAGTATTACCTGATGGATGTGGTAAGACTCTGTGGCCATAACGGACTGCCACAGTAGGAGTTTAAGCAAGAATTAAAGGGATATCGATTTCTTAAAAGATGGGTTAATCCTTTTCCAAACACTGGTGTTAATAAATTGTGATGCGGTCTTACTTGCTAAATGAAACAGACTGAGTCTTAGTGTTTTTTAGACTGTCTCACTGTATAGTACAGTCTAACAGGTCTCTTGCTGCTGCTTCCAGTGTGCTGGGATTGTGGGTGTGCACTGTCAGATCTGGTTACAGCTTGGGCCTTCACTATTGGACGGATGCAGGGCTAAGAATCCCAGTGCCTGGACTGTTGCTGTTGCCACGTACAGTTACAGGGTGGTTCTGTTTTGCCTGCTTTGCTCTATCTAACATTGGTTAGATTTTCTCACACATTGGTTTTAAAATTTTTAAAAAAGCAAATTATTTATTTTCAAGTGTATAGGTATTACATTCATGTATTTCTGTGTACCATGTGTGTGCCTGATGCCTGTGAAGGCAGGAAATAGACATTAGCTCTCTGGAAGCTGGAGTTAACAACGGTTTTGGGCTGCCATATGAGTTTTGAGGACTGTGGTGAACAGCTAGGATTTTTAACAGTTGAGCCATCTCCAGCCAGACTTGTGAAATTTTGACTAACAAAAAATTTTAATTGGTATGTAGTGGTTTCTATAGTTTATACTATGTATGTGTGTATATATGTTAAGGCTCTTCAGTTGTGGTTGTGATTAAATCCTTTCTTAATAGGTGAATTTCTGTGTCTTTACTGTTTTTAGCTGAGGTATCTGGAAGTGAAAAGGAGGAAGATGTATTTATGGGAATGGTTTGCCCGTCAGGCACCAATCCTGACGACTCTCCTTTGTACGTCTTATGTTGTAATGACACCTGCAGCTTTACGTGGACCGGAGCAGAACACATTAACCAGGTAAATGATCTAAATGCTCCCTGCGGCCGCACTGTTTTCAGGATTCTTTACCCCTCTTTTGACAAGAGTTAGAAGCCTGTAAATATGTCTGCTGTTTTCTTTTACTTTAACTTTTAATTATCAAAGGATTAATTTTGATTTGAGTCCTTCATAAATAGGCGAACAAAAAACCAACCAAACAAAAAAGCTCATTCATTTCTCAATTCAACATGGCAGTTATAAGAATTAGGTCTGCACGGGTGGTAGGCTTCGATGCAGGCTATATAATTAAGTCACTGTGTGTTCTTTGAGGTGAAGTTAGTTTGGATGTACTCGTTGTATTTCGTTTTCATCCTTTTACATTGTCAGCTGCGTGTTCACCACGCCCACTTCCCAAGCACCTTGGTAGTAATGAGCTATACATGTGATTACTCTGTCTCAAAAGTGACCTTTTTAATTCCAGGACATTTTTGAGTGCCGGACTTGTGGTTTACTGGAGTCACTTTGTTGTTGTACAGAATGTGCAAGGGTTTGTCATAAAGGCCACGATTGCAAGTAAGTTCTAGCGCCGTTCAGCATTTCATAAGCTATTAACTTATGCTTCAATTGTGGCATATTTCAGCACCTACTTAAAGAAATATGGCGAGTTTAAAGAGTATTGTTAAGGGGTCGGGGATTTAGCTCAGTGGTAGAGTGCTTGCCCTGGGTTCGGTTCTCAGCTCCAAAAAAATAAAAGAGTATTGTTAAATACTTGTATTCTGTTACTTATAGTGTAGTTCCTCATAACTAAAAGTGGGACAGTAGGCTAAGGAATGTGTGACTAGAATCAGATTAATCTTGTTAATTAGTCAGATTCATGTTTTTAAGTGTGTTTACAGAATAGTTGCCTTTGTCTTCTACAGCCAGAGTCTTAAGTACCACCATCCCTGTCTCTGGGCCTCTTACTGTGTTAGGATAAGTAACTGGACTCTGCCTTACTTATTTTTAGATGCAGTAATCTTCATATTTTATAATAAGGTCATTCTAGCTGGCTTTGTTTGTTTTCACAGCCCTAAGCAGTATGACTTGAGCTTATTTGCAGAGTCTCAGTGTACCAACAGGAACACTGGCTATAAATGTACAAAAAAGTGTGGTAGGTTATAGAAAGATGGGCCATCAGAATCCATTTCGGTTTATTGAGTTGGATTGGCAGGTAATGGCACTTGGTGCAAAGCCTGCTGAAGCTGAGTTTGGTCCCTGGGCTGACACAATGTAAGGTGAGAGGAGACTTTACACACGCGCTCTGTGGTGCCTGTGTGCTCTGCCCCTCACTCACCTGCTCCGTAGGAAGTACAAGATGATCTTCTCCGCTCCCGCACCGCATCCAGGCTGTGTTTACACTGTGTTTGTTTAGTGTCCTCGGCGCAGCACTGGCTGCCAGTGCCGGGTGAGCCAGCTACTGCATTTTCTGACAGCATTTCGGCCCGTCAGATGAGCACATGCAAGAAACATGTGCTTGCTGTGGCTAGAGTTGACTCGATGTCCGTGTGAGGTCTGCAGGGTAGGGTGCGGATTTGAGGATTGGGAAGGAGAGCAGACGTGCCTGTCCCAGGATGTCACAGCGAGTTAGCCTTCACAGGGAGTTTGTGTTGCTGTCTGAACTTTGCACCACTAAATAGTATTTATTGTAGCTGATAACAGTTACCCTTTCATTTAAATACCAACAAGAGTTTTCTAGTTTTATAAAGTTATAGGTCCTTATTGTACGGTAGATCTGTATTTTAAACTTTTTCATATAAACTTTTCTGTGAATTATTTTTATTTTTTTCACAGACTTAAGCGGACTTCACCAACAGCTTACTGTGATTGTTGGGAGAAATGTAAGTGTAAAACATTGATTGCTGGACAGAAGTCCGCTCGGCTCGATCTGCTCTATCGCCTGCTCACTGCTACCAATCTAGTCACCCTACCAAACAGCAGGCAAGTAGAATTACTGGGATGCACACTGGGTAGGTGGGAAGGGCTCAGCACATGCTAGTCTCTCACCCTCACTACATGCCGTTTTCCAGGGGAGAGCACCTCTTGCTGTTCTTAGTGCAGACCGTGGCCAGGCAGACAGTGGAGCACTGTCAGTATAGGCCTCCGCGGATCAGGGAGGATCGCAACAGGAAAACAGCCAGTCCTGACGGTGAGTGAGTTACTCAGTTGTGCTGATGGACAGAGAGACAGAACACTGAGCTCTATTTAGTCTGACCCATTCCTCCTCTTCAGATTCAGACATGCCCGACCATGACTTAGAGCCCCCACGGTTTGCACAGCTCG
Source organism: Rattus norvegicus (assembly GCF_021556685.1). NCBI lineage: Eukaryota > Metazoa > Chordata > Mammalia > Rodentia > Muridae > Rattus > Rattus norvegicus. The sequence continues at coordinate 78,833,498 of NC_141540.1, read as the reverse complement.
CCCTGGAACGTGTCCTTCAGGACTGGAATGCTTTGAGGTCTATGATTATGTTTGGGTCACAGGAGAATAAAGACCCGTATGTATTTGTTCAAACATTTTAAAGTCTTTCCTCAGTTCCTGTGTTAGTGTTGCTTTTATGTAGTCTGTCTCTCCTTGCCTCTCCAGTCTGAGTGCCAGCAGTAGGATAGGTCATCTTTTGCCAGAAGAGCAGGTGTACCTCAATCAGCAAAGTGGCACGATTCGACTCGACTGTTTCACTCACTGCCTTATTGTCAAGTGTACAGCAGATATTTTGGTGAGTTCATAAATGAATTTATTCTTAGCATCCCATGGTTTTAAAAGTCATACTTATAAGTCTGCTGACTGCGTTAAAGGGAGTCCATTAATTAACATGGATGCTTTCTAATAGAAGGATCTTATTTTAAATACAAATTTTTGTTTTTCTGTTTTGTAAACTGAAATTTAGATAAGACCCATGGTGGAAAGATGTTAACTTAGGCACTGGCAGGACAGTGAGTGGAACCCTCTCTGCAGGCTACTTCGTTACTGCTGTCAGGTGTTGCTCTAACCTGTCCCTTCCAAACTGCACTAGTGGTTTACAGTGGCAGCATGAAGTTAGGATACAGTAGTGTAAACTGAGGAAAATAAACATGATTTTTGACTCTAACTACAGTAGATCTTAAATTATAGCCTAGTTATTTACTGAAATGAAATGTAACATGTTTTGATATAAGGACTGTTAAAAGCAACATTAAAAACCGGAACATTGGGTAATCTTTCTTTATAGCTGGTCTGTGTTTTTTAAACTATGCACAGGAAAGAGAAAGTAGTAAATCAGATCTGCAATAAGTGTACTTGAGAGACTGATTTTACATGTTTGATATTCTCTTCTAAATATGCATGATACGTATATGCAGGACTATGGGACAAGGCCAACTTAGTATACATTTGGGATCCACTGTGTATCAGACAAACAGAGGTTGATGTATACCTGTAAATTGTTTAGTTCAGTTTGTTTCAAAATTTTGTTACAAGGGCTATCAAGGTGGCTTAGCTAGTAAAAGGTGCTTGCCACCAAAGCCTAACAGCCTAGGTTCAGTGACTGGGACCCACATGGTAGAGGAGAGGACCACCGCCTGCCTGCAAGCTGTTCTCTCATCTCCATATGCACACAGGTACATACATCATAAACACACACACACACACACACACACACACACACACACACACACACACAAATAAAAACCATTTTTAACATTTTATTGGGAACTATTAATATTTTAAAAGTATTAGAATACTGTACTTTAGCCATCGTATGAACTATCTCAGTATTAATAGAATGATTACAATTTTTAAAGCTTTTAGATACTCTACTAGGCACATTAGTGAAAGAACTCCAAAACAAATACACACCTGGACGCCGAGAAGAAGCAATTGCTGTAACAATGAGGTTTCTACGATCAGTGGCAAGAGTGTTTGTCATTCTTAGTGTGGAAATGGCTTCATCCAAAAAGAAAAAGTAAGGCGTTTAAAGAACTTTGGCATACATTTTTAGTGTGATAATGTTAGTATATATATGAGAAGAATCATTAGAGGTTTTTGTTTTTTTTGTGCTGTAGCAACTTTATTCCACAGCCAATTGGAAAATGCAAACGTGTGTTTCAAGCACTACTTCCTTACGCTGTAGAAGAATTGTGTAATGTAGCAGAGTCTCTGATTGTTCCTGTCAGAATGGGGATTGCCCGCCCTACAGCCCCGTTTACACTGGCCAGTACTAGCATAGATGCTATGCAAGGCAGTGAAGAATTATTTTCAGTAGAACCATTACCACCACGGCCTTCATCAGATCAGTCAAGCAGGTATGTTCATGTTTTATATGGAAATTTATTTTGCTTATCAAAGTGCTGCTTTTGAGTGCAGTAGAAACATTTTTCACAAGACTAATTTTGTCACCTAATGTAAGTATGCTTTAATACCTATCTGATTACCATGGATTAAAGCTAAATATTAACAACAGAAACCTTACAAACTTTTGGAATTGAACACCTCACTACTAAATGAAAAATAGGTCAAAACAGGAGTTCAGAAAGAAAGTAATTGATAGCCAGATGGCCAGATGTGTTACTTTGTAGTTTTGTGCTATGGCCTTTGCTCCAGGAAGTGGGTAGCACTACCAGCCCCGACTCAGAGTCCCCTGAATCCTCATACAAAAGACACACACACACACACACACACACACACACACACACACACACACACACACAGTTGCTGCGCGTTGATATCTCCCGCCTAGAAAAGTGTGCCCTTACCAATTTATTATTTTCATCTCTACCTGCCCTAAACCTCAGTGCTTAGTCCCACCTAGCTTCTGCCAAACATCCCTAGCCTCACCTGTAGTGGTGGCCATAGGCCCCAGCTTCCCTCAAGACCTCACATGGCTGCTGTGTTGTTCTTCCAAAGCATGGCAGACAAACCTCTCTCCTTGCTTTCATCTGCCTTCCTCCTGGGACCTAGAAGCCCTGCCTGTACCTTCTGCCAAGCAGTTTGCCCCCAACTTTCTTTACTGACAGATCAAGAACCAATTGGGGGACAGGACCTTTGAATCAGAACTGCGCCTTTCACAGATGTGGTGGTGCACACCTTTAATCCCAGTCTGGGGTGCAGAGGCAGGTTGACCTCAGAATTCAAGGCCAGCCAGAGAGAGCTACAGAGAAACCCTGTCTTTAAAAAAAAGAAAGGAAAAAAATTTTTTTAAAAATTATTATATTCTAAAGATTTTTCTCTCAGCTTTTCTTTACCTTTGTAATGGTGCATCTGCTTTAGCAGATCCTGGAATCCTGGTTGTGAGGTAAGTACCTGGATGCTTATATGGAGACACTGCTACCCTAGTTGTTTCTCATAGTTTCTTTGATTCTCATTTCTCAGGAAAACTGCTAAGAAGAAAGACACTAAAAGCTTTATATTTTAATTTCTTTTAGCTCATTCTTGAATCTCTAAATGAAGTGACCAGAGGGCTGTTGAATATCACATTTCTAGTTTCTGGTCTGTTTAAAACTCAATTTGGTGACTGCTTCCTTTAATGTGGGTGCACCTGCCTTTGGTTATGTCTAAGTCAAATTTGAGGAGAAGTGAAACTTCGATCACTCTACCTTTGGTTGTTACACTGTTTTAGGGTATGATTTCCCTTGCCTTGGCCACCCCTAACCAGTCAGTGAGAAACAAGCTAAGGCAGGATAGAAGCTGTGTGCTGATGCATGAATGTTGGTGTCAGCACTTTTGGCATCTGAGGGCGCTGGAGGGCAGAAGGAATATAAGGATTGAGCAGCAGAAAGGATCCCAGTGAGCAGTGCGCTGTGTGAGCCAGCCATGACAGCCGTGTTCTCCCCACCCCTGACTCCTTACAGCTCCAGTCAATCTCAGTCATCTTACATCATCCGGAATCCACAGCAGAGGCGCATCAGCCAGTCACAGCCTGTCAGAGGTCGGGAGGAAGAACAGGATGATATTGTGTCAGCAGATGTGGAAGAGGTATTTTTAATTGTTTTAAGTACAGGTGACATACTTTGATTTGATGGGAGGAAGAGCAGTCACTAGAAGTCAGTATTGATGGTGCTAGTTAACCTTTTGTGGCTGTATGGATTACAGTGATGGCAGTACTCTTCCATTTATTGAGGACCAGGAAATTGGACACATAGACTTGTTTTTTACCTAAAGACTGAGACTAAAGATAGTCTCAATGTTGACATTTGTTTTAGTAGTTTAATGCCATGTATTTGGAAGACAGGAAATTATAATTTTATAATGGTTGAGGTATATAAAAAGTTCACCCCTTGCCCTACTTTCCCAGAGCAGCTTTATACTAATAATTTTGAAGCCTGTTTGTAGACACTAATTACAAACTATGGGATAAACTGATGAATTTTTCATAATGAATTGTCATTAGTAAATGCTTTTAAAACTGCATAATACAAATTTAGAATCCCTTATTTTAGACAGGTTTACAATTTTAGTTCACTAATTCTATGGACCAAACTGTTAGAGACAGGTTTGTTATGTGCTGTGATTATCTATAACTAGGATTCTGGGTTTAGGTTGAGGTGGTGGAAGGCGTGGCTGGAGAGGAGGATCATCACGATGAACAGGAAGAGCATGGGGAAGAGAACGCTGAGGCTGAGGGGCATCACGATGAACATGATGAGGACGGTATGCAGGGGTTTGGGAGTGCTGTAGTGTGAGGAAGTCAGGTGCCTTTAGACAGAGAAGCCTCATTTGCTTTGTGGGTAACCAAATTATTTTCTGCTGAAGCACTCTGTAGTATGTTTTACAGATTAGGAAGTAACTGTAAACATAGATAAAATAAGTGGATCTAACACCCCTCCCCATTTTTGTACAAGGAGCTTGTTTGTGTGAGTCAGGGTATCATGTATCCCAGATTGACCTTAGACTCACTGTTGTAGACGACCTTAAGCTTGTCATCCTCCTGCTTCCACTTCCCAAGTGCTGGGATCACAGACGTGCCTGACTGTGCCGAGTTTGTTTGGTGCTGGGGATCCAGTCAGAGCTACATGCACAACAAGCAAGCGCTCTCCCAGCTGAACTGTGTCCCTAGCCCACCTTCTTCTCTCTCATTCTTACGGGAACTGATGGATGCTCAGTGGGGAAAGACACCATTGTCCAGGCTGTGACCTGAGTTCATTATTCATTTGCTTAGTGTGTGTGTTTGTGAGTATATAAGCATGTATTTGCCACCATTTGAGTGTGAGGTCAGCTAAAACGTATTGTTTTGTGTCTCGTGGACTATGTGAGATCGGATTTCAGACCTTGCACTGCCGCTGCCTGTTCACTGGTTCATGCAGCCTCAGTGGTAAAATATTCAGCACTTGGGAGGCTGAGGCAGGATTTTGAATTTAAGGTCAGTCTGGGCTACATAGCAAGAGCCTGTCTGACTTTTACCTCAGTAAAAGTAAAAGTAAAAAAAAAAGTAAAAAGTAAATCAGTCCTAATTTATCAGTGGAGAATGTGCAGTGGAGAGAACAGTAAAACAGTCTGTAACCTCCTGAGGCGTAGCAGATGTGTGCTTTCAGCCAGCGCTCTTCTGTGTTGGTGGATTCCATGCAGTCTCCCTAAAGATTACATAGACCACCTTTATGGCTCTGTTTAAGGTAACTGAACTGCACTATTAGAATTTCATTTATCTTGACATGTTAGTGTGAATACAAAGAAACACGTTTTTAAGTTCTTTCTTTAAAGAAAAAGATGAAAATAGGGCAGGTGGATAGTGGGTGCTGCCCAGACACTAGGGCTCTGCAGGACATGAATTGCTGTCTGAAAGTCCACCAATAGTAGTACTTAAGTAATTTTTCCATTGTGAGTAGCCAGTAATTCTTTCTGAAGAATAGCTGTTATCCCTGGCTCTCTGATTTTTTTTTTTCTCCCTTCTTTACCACCGTGCCTTTTTAGTTTCTACTCCTAGGATGTACCCACTTGTCAGACCGATGTTGATTATTTGGTGAAACTTTTGCCCTTTTTATTTATTTAATACTTTTCTAGGAAGTGACATGGAGCTAGACTTGTTAGCAGCCGCTGAGACGGAAAGTGACAGTGAAAGTAACCATAGTAACCAAGATAATGCTAGTGGGCGCAGAAGTGTTGTCACTGCAGCCACTGCAGGCTCTGAGGCAGGTATGTTGCCTTATGGGAGAAGCTGTTTTCAATGTGAGTTGATAATTGTATGCATATGGGTAGCTGGAGACTTGTTGTGATTTTATATTTTTTTCAGTGACTGTTCTTATTAGCTTTTGTTTTTTCAGTAACAGATTAATTTTATACTTTATTTAAAAGAGTTTTCTAATTAAAATATTTTTATGATAGCATCTCAGTATTATACACTACCTGTCAGGGTTGAATATAATATTATCCTGAGTGAGAGACACATTGTGAAGTTAATTATCAATGGATTTACAGTGTTTTTTGTCTTAAAAATTAAAACAGGAGCGAGCAGTGTTCCTGCCTTTTTTTCTGAAGATGACTCTCAGTCAAATGACTCAAGTGACTCCGACAGTAGTAGCAGTCAGAGTGATGACATAGAGCAGGAGACCTTTATGCTAGATGAGCCACTAGAGAGGACAACGAATAGCTCCCATGCGAACGGTGCTGCCCAGGCCCCTCGTTCCATGCAGTGGGCTGTCCGGAATACGCAACATCAGCGAGCGGCTAGCACAGCTCCGTCCAGTACATCTACACCGGCAGGCAAGTCTGGAAACGTGCATTATTCCTAGGAGCACTCCAACTTGTTTATTTAGACAACAAAGCTTTATAAACATTACTTTTGTTGAGTTTCAAATATAAGACGTATATAAATAGGATTATATCAAGATTTCCTAATCTTTGCATTATTGCTTTGGGCTGGATAATTCTTTATTGTTAAGGTGTTTTTTTGCCCATTGTCAGACGTTTAATATATCCATTGCCTTAACCTGGTATATGTCCCCATTATTCCCAGTCCTATGTTCTTTACTTCTTTCCTTGTAGCAACCAAGTGTCTGCACACATTGCCAAATGCTCCCTTTTGTGGTGGTTGTGAAGTTGCAGAATTACTCTTCCTCCCCTAGACTATAGTAGAGGTATACTTTTTGGCTCATGTATATATTAATAATTGACCGTTTAGATTTGTATAAGCCTATACAATGTCACTAGCAGTTAGCAACCATAAAAGCTCATGGTAATTGTCCTTTCTCCTTATAGCAAGTTCTGCAGGTTTGATTTACATTGATCCTTCAAATTTACGCCGGAGCGGCACCATCAGTACAAGTGCTGCGGCGGCGGCGGCTGCTTTGGAAGCTAGCAATGCCAGCAGCTACTTAACATCGGCCAGCAGTTTAGCCAGGGCTTACAGCATTGTCATCAGACAAATCTCCGACTTGATGGGCCTTATTCCTAAGTATAATCACCTAGTATACTCTCAGATTCCAGCAGCTGTGAAACTGACTTACCAAGATGCAGTCAACTTACAGGTAGGAGACCTGAAAAGTTACTTACTATTTTGCCTGTCACTTAGGAGAATTTCAATATAAATGGTTATATTGCAAATGTTTAAATATTGACATACTAATACTATATCAAAATTAGTTTTGCTTGGATAGTTTTGACTATTATAGTTTGATCTTCATAGAACTATGTAGAAGAAAAGCTTATTCCTACGTGGAACTGGATGGTCAGTATTATGGATTCTACTGAAGCTCAATTACGTTATGGTTCTGCATTAGCATCTGCTGGTGATCCAGGACATCCAAATCATCCCCTTCATGCCTCTCAGAATTCAGCTAGAAGAGAGAGGATGACTGCACGAGAAGAGGCCAGTTTAAGAACACTTGAAGGCAGACGGTATGAACGCCTCCATATGCATTCATGTATGGACCAGACCCCTAAAGCCTAAGTCAGTGCTTTCTTACTGCTCTACATTTGAGCCAATCCTAATGGCACAGGAGAGGGCAGCTGCCTCATTTTACTTGATAGGCAGTTGAAACAAAATATAATTTAGTTAGCCAAGTTACCTTTTAACAGTCCATTCATGTCATCCTAGGAATCTGTTATTAAAAGCTCTTGGTAGCCTGTGTCCTTGTTCCTGTGTGCCCTGTTCCTCTTCTGCCTCCCCTTATACGGCAGGCAGATGTTTTATAATGTAATAATGACTAAGGTGTGGAGGCAGAAACAACGCCGACACCAGTCAAGATCACATCAGAGTTCCGGGGTTTGGTTTTGACTAGAGCTGAACAGGAATGCAGGAGGGTCAAGTGTGCTGTTGGTTTTAGGTGTTCACCACATGTGTATGAAATCATAAAATACACTTAGGTAATTGTATGTGCTCTGTGTTGAGTTCTACAGAAGACCACCTCTCAGACTAGGACTATTCGCCCGGCGTTGTAGTGAGGAGTAGCCGTACCATCCAGTGAGAGAAAGGGTCTGCAGCAGAGTCTAGGGGCTTGGCTCTTTCTCTTACTGCAGGTAAAGAAGTGAGAGAAGACACAGTCTGGAGGGCAGCAACAAAGGCCCAGATGAAAGCAAATACTGAAATGCTAACAGTTGTTGACACAGGGCAGGGTGAGGCGAGATTTGTGCTTGATACTTGCTTCTAAACTTACCTGAAAGTAAGAAAAGTCTAGGAATAGAATTAATATACTTGCTTTTGAGCACTTAGGGACTGGGAACAAATTTGGTGGGCTGGTTGGTAGAGACACATTTGCATTAGAAGGAGATTGGGAAATAGCAAGCAGTTCAGTTCTAGGAGCCCTCTTAGGCTGTAATCAATTGCTGTAAAAGAATCCAGTATACCATGGCTAGAGATATAGCCCAGTGGTTAACAACACTTCTCTTGCAGAGGACCTGGGTTCAATTCCTAGCACACATGTGGCAGCTTACATCCATCTTTTCCTTCAGTCTCGGGAGGTCCGATGCCCTCTTCTGGCCTCCTCTGGCAGTGCACCCACATGGTGCACTTTCATGTTAGCAGGCAAAACCCTCATGCATGAAATGCTCTTAAAAAACCAAATCATAAGCAGTGTTATTTTTAAAGAATATTTATAAATTTCTGGTGTCTCTTTTTAAGATTTATTTTATTTTCATGTTTGAGTGTTTTGTGCATGCAGTATCCAAGGAGGCCATAAAGGGTGTCAGATCCCTCTGGAAATGGAGTTACAGGGTGGCTGTGTCCCACTATGTATGTGCCGGGAACTGACCTGGGTCCTCTGCAGGAGTATCAGTGCTCTTAACTGATGCTGATCAGTGTCCATGTCTGCATTTCTTAATTGTACGTATTTAGGAAATTTCGTACTTGTGGTTTTTATAAACATCTTTTTTTTTTTTTTTTTTTTTTTTGCTTCAATAGACGTGCCACATTGCTGAGTGCCCGGCAGGGAATGATGTCTGCTCGAGGAGATTTTCTCAATTATGCCCTGTCTTTAATGAGATCTCATAATGATGAGCATTCTGACGTTCTTCCAGTGTTGGATGTGTGCTCATTGAAACATGTGGCATATGTTTTTCAAGCCCTTATATATTGGATTAAAGCAATGAATCAACAGACAACTTTAGACACCCCTCAACTGGAGCGCAAAAGGTATATCCATACATACTGGGTGTTGTTTGAGAACTCCTTACTTACTTTGTGTGGTGGCTGAGTAAACAGTCACAGTTTGGATTAAGGAGATCAGTAGTGCAAAAGAGAACAAAGAAAAGTGTGCTTCTCTTTATCAGTAACCTGTTCACTTAAAATAAGAAATAAGAATCTGATTAAACCTAATAGTTGAGTTATTTGTGTTTAAGTCTTGTCATATTTTGGGGGAGAATTTGTGTGGACATACAGTATTTCTTTAGGGCTTTTTATTTGGTGGTGGTGGTGGGGGACTTCTGTTTAGCCTTTTTTGTTACTGTGAGGCATCGTGCAGACTACCTTACCATTTCCTGTTATCTGAGCCCACACAGCAGTGTTAGGTTCCAGAGTGAGATGTCCGATGACGATGGCCCAACAACCTGAGTTCAAGTCCTAGGTCCCACATGGAGGAAGGGGAAACTCATCCCTGCAAATTGTCCTCTGGCTTCTGTATACATGTTGCGACACACACGTGTACACACACACACGTGTACACACACACGTGTACACACACGTGTACACACACACACACACACACACACACGTTAGATACCCAGTGACATCTCCAATGTCCCCCTCCCCTGTGCTCTTTTCATACTACACAAATAGTTCATTTAAATGACTCTGATTGTTCTTTTTAAGGACACGAGAACTTCTGGAACTGGGTATTGATAATGAAGATTCAGAACACGAGAATGATGATGACACCAGTCAAAGTTAGTGCCCAGAGCGCCTCCCACTCTTCTTTCAGACATGGCTGCCTCAGTGGCTCCTCCAGGCTTTTTAACTGCATTCTTTTCTGTCGGGGTGGGAATTGCTCTTTTCTTCTTTGTGTTGAATCTCTTACCTTCCTGTCATTTTTCTTACACTTCTTTGCATTATTCATTTCATAATTAAGAGTTAATGTTCTGAATTTTCCAATATCCATACTTTTACTTTATTGTTTTGATTCTCAGTTTATATTTACCATTACTTTAAGTCTTACGAAAGCCTTTGCTAATATCAGTGCAAAATATATTTAGTTAAGACAATGTAAATTCTGCCCAAGCATAGAAACTAAGAGAAAAGTTTTAATGCCGTAAGTTCAAGGATCTTGTAGAATAGCACTTCTGTCGTCCCCGCCCCCCGGAGCTGGGGACCGAACCCAGGGCCTTGCGCTCGCTAGGCAAGCGCTCTACCGCTGAGCTAAATCCCCAACCCTTAGAATAGCACTTCTCATCCTGTGCACTGGGACCTCTTAAATGTCTCTGTCACTGGGGTCTCCCACAACTATCAGAAAACACAGATAATTTACTTTATTACTTTATAACAGTAGCAAAATTACAGTTATGGTGTAGCAATGAAAATAATTTTATGGTAATGTCACCACAACATGAGGAACTGTATTGAAGGTTGTAGCATTAGGAAGGTTGAGAGCCACTGTTATAGAGACAACTTGTCGTTTTTCATTATTTTGATTGACTGTTAAAGATTTAAAAGGGGTCGAATAGTCCAGCTTCCTGTTTATTATTCCCAGCTAATCCTTTTATTAGTTTAGGAAAGACAACTACTAGTCTGGTTTGTTGTTGTTATTGATGGTGATGGTGATAATGTTTGTAGTAGTGGGTTTGGCTTTTTTCCTTTTTTGAAAATCCCGCCAAAATTCACTTTCTGCAGCTTAGCACTGCCTGCTGAAGTTTAATTCCATTAAGAAGAGCTGTTGCGGTTGTGCTGGTGTGCATGAATGCAGTGTAAATAAATGGCTCACACAGCTCCTTGTGCACTTTAGGATGGGAAGCAAATAGACTTCAGCTTCTGGTCATCTCCTTTACCAGGTTGGATCCTGAAATATGTTCAGGAAACTAGCTTTATTCATTCTCTGTCTAAAGAGAAGATGTAAGAAAACTATCCAAATAGAATGGTCCAGTATTGATTACAGTGTTTAACTTACATTTTTATTATTGTATGATAAATAATGCATTCAATTATTTTGGATTGTCACTTTTAAAAAAACACCAAAAGCTAGGTGTGGTGCCCCAGGCCTGTAATCTCAGCATCGAGGTAAGCAGAGGCAGGTCAGCCTGGTCAGTCTTCATGGAGAATTCTAGGACAGCAAGGACGTCACAAAGGAGACCCTGTTTCCAAAACAAAGCCCCACAAAATGCCAAAAGTTTCGACCACTAACTTGTGCATGCGTGCATGTGTGTTTGTGTGCACTTGTGCATGGGTGTATGTGTGCATGCATTGCAGGTGTCAGACCCAGGGTCTGTGCAAGAGCTCTGTCCCAGAACTTCATCTCCACGCCCTAACTTGCTTTCTAGTGTATTAATATTTTATAAGAGATTTCAGTCATTTTAGATTGAAGAGATTAATATTGTTATCCTTTCTAATTACAATTTTTTTTTTAATGTTTAGGCGCTACTTTGAATGATAAGGATGATGAATCTCTTCCTGCAGAAACCGGCCAAAACCATCCATTTTTCCGACGTTCAGATTCTATGACATTCCTTGGATGTATACCTCCAAATCCATTTGAAGTGCCTTTGGCTGAAGCCATACCCCTGGCTGATCAGCCTCATCTGTTGCAGGTGAACTAACCAGATCTCATGTTCTTTTATAGCTGATTGTGAAGTGTTCAATCTAACTATAATATGTCTTGTCAAAATTCCAGCCAAATGCTAGAAAGGAAGATCTCTTTGGTCGCCCAAGTCAGGGTCTTTATTCGTCATCTGCCGGTAGCGGGAAATGCTTAGTGGAAGTTACAATGGACAGAAATTGTCTCGAGGTAAGATAGTCAAAGTTTATAATACATTTCTTAATTAGCAGTTTTCCTAGCATCCAAATTTGAAGAGCTCTGTTAAATGCAGAATATGCATTTCCCTACTGTAGACGTGCCAGAAGTCCCTTTCTGTCAGGGTAATGGAGCTTATTTTCACTGACTTGTAACGTCACCCCACTTCATACACCATATAGCCTTCTTATGTGCTTGGTTTGTTCCCAAGAGTTATCAATGTGTGATGCTGAAAGTTAGGTTTCCAAATAAAAATACTTCTATATAAGCATTTGTCATTTTAGTTCCAATTTTTTTTTCTTGATGTGCTCAATTACTTGAATGAAGAATAAAGTTCAGTAAATGAGGCGGCTTTAACAGGGATACCCAAATAGTTAACGTCTGTTGGTGCTGCCTCTTCCTTTGTTACCAAGGAAGCATGTAGTAAGAAATAAAGCTTGAAGAGTTTATGAATTTCACGTGGGGATGTCAGTTATCACAGCTAATTACATGACAGATTTAGGTTTTGGAAAGTCATGTCTGATTTCAGAGGTGAAATCACATTTTGTTGTTTTTATGAAAAAAAAAGCAGTATTTCGTTTAAAGGCAGAATACGAAAAATACAACTGAATAGATATTTATAATTAAGTGGTTATGAAGAATGTAGCATTAAGTTATTGGATAGGAGGCTGAAGTACCAGAAAGAGTATAAATAGTTGCTTTGAAATTTTCGGAGGCACCTCTGGTGAGTACACGGGATCTGTGATCGTCCAGGGAGGGCTTTGGCTTCCTAAGAGCAGACTGCACTTTGGTGGTGAAAGCTCTAAAAAGGAGCGTCTTAATTATCTATGTGATCTCTGTGGAGCTCTTAAGTTAAAAATCAATCCTCCCCCCATACCCCCTTAACGTGTAACTTTTTATTTAAACCTAATATTGCATAGGTTCTTCCAACTAAAATGTCTTATGCTGCCAATCTAAAAAATGTAATGAACATGCAAAACCGGCAGAAGAAAGCAGGGGAAGACCAGAGCATGCTGGCCGAAGAGGCTGACAGTTCAAAGCCAGGGCCATCCGCTCACGATGTTGCCGCCCAGTTGAAAAGCAGTTTACTAGCAGAGATAGGACTCACAGAAAGCGAAGGGCCTCCCCTTACATCTTTCAGGTATGGCTACACGAAGTATAAAACTGTCAACTCAGACGCACGCCATCAGCAGTTCAACTAACCTGCGAATACTAGGAAGAATAGAATTCTCACGACTTGTGACTTATTTAATTAGGGTTCACAAATGGCATCTTGGACATAGTAGGTTTTCAGTACTGGTGTATACTGTTGCTTAATCACCAACGGTTGGCCCTTGTTTATGCCCTAGTTTTTGGCTAGAAGTATAAGACTATTTTTGCTTACTTGTTAATGAAAAAAGGTATGCTTAGAATGAGTTAAGCAGCTAATGAATGAGTATACTGTGTCTACTAACCGTTAAAGGGCATGGGATAATTTCTGTACTGGAGTAGCCTAGACTTAGAAGTATGTGAGGAGTTGGTCAGAATATATAGACCAGAATGGAGAAAAGAATTAGAGGTAGGAAGTCCAGTTAAAAACTGTAGTAGTTCCACGTCGTGAGGAGGAAATGGAGTTGGGTTAGCAAATTAGCTTTAGGCATAGAAAGGAAATTATGTCACAGGAAGATGGACTGTATCACTGTGGAGGAACAGAAGGTAGGAAAGTGTGATTCAAGTCTGTGCAGTGAATAGTACTGATGAATAAAAATTACAAGGAAATATTGTTGTCTTGAAGCCATAATATGTTCATGGTAATTCAGTACCACTGATGGAGAGAACAAGTTCTAGAGAGGATCCACGAGATGGACATTTGACTCTGAGGAGAGAAAGTAAAATAAAATGGGAGTTGCAGTTAGAAGGTGATGATGTGGATGTGGTTGTACAGACACACATAGTCACATACACACCAGGAACATTCAGCCATAGAAAGCTGCTTTCATTAAATAAGATATGGTTTGAAATACTTAAGATAGCAAAATAGTAAACAACCAGGAAAGATACTATTATTGACCAAAAGTTTGATTTGAGGAGTTGATTAATTGCTTTCTTGTCTGTCTTTAACTTCCTCCCAGGCCCCAGTGCAGTTTCATGGGGATGGTGATCTCTCATGACATGCTGCTGGGGCGCTGGCGCCTCTCTTTAGAACTGTTTGGCAGAGTATTCATGGAAGATGTTGGAGCGGAGCCTGGATCGGTGTGTATTTCGTGCACTTTAATTCTATTCTACATGCCAAGAACAAATTTAGTGAATAATCGTTTTGCTTCTTTCTTTCCTTTTCTTTCTTTTTTTAAAGATCTTAACTGAATTGGGTGGTTTTGAGGTAAAAGAATCAAAGTTCCGTAGAGAGATGGAAAAACTGAGAAACCAGCAATCAAGAGATTTATCACTAGAGGTAAAAGTATTTAGATTTTTCTCTACCTATAGCATGCCACGAGACACTTAAAACATTCAGAAAAAATAATATTGCTCGGGATAGATATGTGTTTATAATTAAAATTTTAAAGAAATAATTTAGGGCAGTATTTTTTTTTTTAAATAGTTTTTAGCTGGAAAATGATTTAGTTGGTAATGTGTTTAGGGACATGAGTTCAGAAATCCAGCACCCACTTAAGAAGCCCGTGTGTGGCCTGCTGTGAAGATACAGACAGAATTTTTGGTGCTCCTTGGTCAGCTAATCTTGCTAAAGTCAGTGAAAGCCCCATCTCACAAAAATAAGGTAGAAAATTATAGAGGAAAAACCCAGTGTCAGCCTCTGGACCTCACATGTCTGCATGGGCAAGCATACTCACACACATAAGTGCACAAACACATGACCCTGTACACACCATGTACACACGTGCTCCTGTGCATGCACACACACCATTACATAAACAGAACTGCAAAACTTCTGACGTACTGAATTAATTCCATGCAGAATATTCTTACTGAGCTTAATTTGTCTTGTTGGCTAGTGTTTTGTCATTTGTTGCCTCAATGACTATTATCCATGATAACCTTCCTTGTTACTTTTCCAGTGTATGTCTTGTACATTTCCTGCCACAGGCCTTAAATTGACTCATTCTTTAGAAAATGTACTATAAGGTTAAAAAGGGGCTCTGATTTGAGGTTACATATTCTATTAAGTTGGTCGTTTCTAGTCCTTTAAGAAATTACTGTGAATTCATACTGAGATGTCAAATTCAATTTGAAAATGCCTTTCTTCTAGACCATTGATGCTTTTATTCTGCATCATACAATTACATTGTAGAATTACAATATTACTACTACTACCAATAAAGTTTTTCCTTTTTGTTGCTTTGAGACAGGATTCACTCTATTGCCTAGGTTGGTTTAGAACTCATCTATGTAGCTCAGGCTGGCTTTAAACTTCTGGCAATTCTCTGGATTCATTTTAGCAGGTTTTGAGATTATCCAAGCATGAGCTATCACATCTGGTTTAAAATGATTATTTATAATAGCTTACAGCTTAAGATTAATTTGTAGCTTCATTGTCTGTAGACTATATCCGAGTTAGAGTGCTTCATTGTTCTTTCCTGTAGCTGCCGAGCCCCTTTGGAACCCCTCAAATGTTAGCAGTTGTTCTTCAGTGTTTGGGCGACGTGCATTCATGATTGTCTCTGTGTGCAATAGAGTTGCAGGTGTTTTCTCTAGTATGCCATTTTCCACACTTCGCTTCCATTGTTTGTCATTGGGGAGTTCTGTGGTTGGGCATCAGTAGTGTAGGAAGTTCATTAGTTTGAGACCCTTCTGGGCTATAAAATAAATTTTAGACTAGCCTGAGTTACATAACAAGATGGAGGGGCAGTTTTCATTTCTCTGATCCAATTGGATTTACTCTTATATACTGTTTTCTGGTGTATCTTTGAAAGGTTAGGTGGCCCTAAATTGAGTTAAATTTCATTAGCCTGATTTAATGTAGGACGTTATTCTTTGCACTGGAGTGTAAAAGCTTCTGAGACCTCAAATTTCCTATGCTGTGCTACAAAGGTGAGATTCTATTTTAGGCTTTACACAGCAAACCTTGTGGTTTCTAGCCCGGATTAACTCTGTGCTGTATTTTAACAGGTTGATCGAGATCGAGATCTTCTCATTCAGCAGACTATGAGACAACTCAACAATCATTTTGGTCGAAGATGTGCTACCACACCAATGGCTGTCCACAGAGTTAAAGTCACATTTAAGGATGAACCAGGAGAGGGCAGTGGTGTAGCACGGAGTTTCTATACAGCCATTGCACAAGCCTTTTTATCAAATGAAAAATTGCCAAATCTAGATTGTATCCAAAATGCCAACAAAGGTACTCATACAAGTACGTACTCCACAGATTTTAAGCATTATAATTATTTCTCGTTTGTTACTGCAATGGCAATCATAATTCTATATGTCTCTAAATATTACATTCTACATTACTTTAGGTTATGATTTATTTGAATTGACAGTTTGCTATTGTTAAAACCTTTTCCTGGGTGTTTGTGATTAGCTTTTCACTTAAAGAGAGAACAGAACTCTCCAGGTAAACTGCTTTAAGATTGATTCACCACAAACATGCTGTGATCCCAGGGAGGTAAAGAGCTGAGACGTGTAAACCAGCAGTGTCACCGTGCTTATTTTAACCTAAATGGGGTTTTTGATTGTTTGTTTGTTTTCCTGTTAAAAATAGGGCTTTACTTAACATCTTTGAGTGTTGTAGCTTCAGTAGGGGGTTAGGCCTCTTCCCTGGCTTTCATTGAGTATGTTCATAGCTTTGTGAAAATAATAAAAGCATAGATGATAATTGGTGACACACTCACACCAAGCACGGTCAGGATCTCTAGCTTCGTAAGCGACTGGAGTAAAAGTTCAGAGGATGGCCACAGGAGTTACTTAGGCTACTCCGGCCATGAAGACTGAGTGGGTTTCAGAAACAGACAGGTGAACAAATGGGGAGTTTGCCAGCCTTGGTCATCACTTTTACCATTTTACTTACAGTAAAAGTAGATTAACAGACTTGAGCAGAGAGACCTGCACAATCCTGACATTTTAGAAATAACCTTTTTCAAACACCATTAAGAAGCCATACTCAAGGGCAGGTGAGATAGATCTTGATGCCACACCTGATTACCTGAGTTCGAGCCCCAGGGTCCACATGGTGGGAGGAGAGAACCAGCTCTGGGGGTTGTAGTCTTGCCTCGTTTGTTAGGGAACAACAGTCAAAAAGATGCAAGTTTTAAAAAGGAAAGAAAGCAACCATAGTCGGGATTGAGCATTGGAATTTAAAAATAATAATAGTTAATATTCTGGTGGTCTCTAGTGCTCAAAGCCAAAAACATGAGGAATAATAATAATAATAATAATAATAATAATAATAATAAAAACAATAATAATCATCATCATCGTCGTCGTCGGGCTTCAACTGTGTAAGAAATCTCAGCACTGTTTATAATAAAATCAAGGACTGGAGAGATGGCTCAGCTGGTAAAGGCTCAGCTTACAACTGAATAGAATGAAATCCATCTAGCTGTAGTTGCATATTAAAGTGAAGTGTAGTGTGCCCTGAACATCCTATACAGGCATCAGTAGCCCTCAGAAACCAAGGTGCTTGCTGTGAGAACAGGAGGACCCGAGTTTAAATCCCCAGCACATTAAAAGCTGGGCGTTATTTGCATGTGCTTATAACCCATGTTGTAGAATGGCAGATTTCTGTGAGAGAGCTATATCAAAAGGTGCAGCAATAGACAGTATGCACATTGTACGTGCGTCTTACATGCCTAGGCATACATCACACAAACAACGCGCTGTACACCGGAGCCCCAAAGGAAGAGAAAGGCACTGAAAGCACAGAGGGTTTCAAGCAGCCATGCTTTCTTGTGTTCCTCTCATCTTAGCATTGAATGAAATATAACGTTTTTCATCTTGTACTTCTCTCAATGTGCTGTGTTTCATCTGTTCTTCTAGGTTTAATGCAAAGATTGAGGAACAGAGGCGAGAGAGATCGGGAAAGAGAAAGAGAACGGGAAATGAGGAGGAGCAGTGGCTTGCGAGCAGGATCTCGGAGAGACCGCGATCGGTATGATGGATCTAGGTCTTACTGAATTCTTGGCACATTGGATAAAGGCTGTGTAAATCAGTGTAAGGTTTGTTGTAAGGGTGAATGCATGGTAACCGTAGTCTGTTACTTAATGAAAGACTCTGCTTAACAACTCTAGGACATTTGAAATTACATGCCTTCTTTTTTTTTTTTTTCACTTAAGTTTGATATTTTGTTGCAGTTATTGCTTTCCTATTTTAATTAAGTCTTAAATGTGGCAAACTATATTTTAATTTTCTCTTGTTAGAATGGGGTACACTTTTGTGTAAAAAAAAAAATTTCTAGGAATTATAGGTAGTCTGGTCCTGCTCCCTTAGAATTAAATTATACTTTACAGGTAGATTTTTAGAGACAAACCTAGATAAACACTTTGTATTAGATGTCATACCGTCCTGGTGTCAGGGTTGGCACCATCTCCATGCACTCTAGTTTTCTGTTGGTGAAGGTGTGTTAATACTGGAGCAATCACCTTCTTCCCTGACAGAGACTTCAGGAGACAGCTGTCCATCGACACCAGGCCTTTTAGACCTGCTTCTGAGGGGAACCCTAGTGATGACCCTGACCCTCTTCCAGCTCATCGGCAGGCACTCGGAGAGAGGCTGTACCCCCGAGTGCAAGCGATGCAGCCTGTAAGTGCGGGCCCTTCCTCTCCTAACTGCATGCACGCTCTCTCTGCCTCTGTCTCTGTCTCTCTGTAATTGTCAGCTGCTTAGTTGCTCGAAAGTAAACTATACAACTTGAGTCTTTCCCTCCACTAACTTACTTAGTTCAATATACTTTAATTGTACCCAATTTAAATACCTTTGTGTTAGTTGTATGTTTACTTACACAAATGATTGTTACTTTTTGAAGTAGACATGATCTATTAGCAAGTTGTAGCTGGGGGAAAATGGCAGTCCTTTGCTGGTCATAAAATAGCTGAAGATTTCAGTTTGAATGTTTTATCTATTTTCTCCTATAGTGTGAAACCTACATGCTAGTTGTCGGTGTTTATGCATTATGTGCATATGTTGTAAGACAGAAAATCTGTTTCTTGCAGCAAGCTAGCCTTAAGTAATAGGTGACTTTCTCCTTCCCTCCCTCCCTCTTTTCTGTACTAAATGAGAAAGAGTGTGTGTGGCTCCTTGAGGAAGACAAAACTTACAGAGATTGTATATATGTTTACTTGGAATTCAAACTCCTTTTTTAAAAAAGGCTCATAGAAATATTCTCGCCCCAACAAAACTGTGGGTTCTGGCCTGTGCCTCCCCTGTCGGAGCTGTCTGACGGACCTTGCAGTTTCATAAGAAGCCTTGCTAGTCACGAGACAGTTGTGTTACTTTGGCTCCTCGAGTCAGTTCCCCTCTTTTGAGTGTAGCTTCTAACAAGCAGATAGTTGATGAAGTGACGTTTGCTCATCCTCTGTAGGCCTTTGCCAGTAAAATCACCGGCATGCTGCTGGAGCTGTCCCCAGCTCAGCTGCTTCTCCTTCTGGCGAGTGAGGACTCTCTGAGGGCGAGAGTTGAGGAGGCCATGGAGCTCATCGTCGCCCACGGACGGTAACAGGAGGAATGGCGGGATGGTGGGATAGGGCTTCACTTAGACATGAGCCATACCATTGCCACATCTAGGCCTTGTCAACACATCCTAACCATTATGACTAGTCTGGACATAGTTCAGAGATTAGGATCATTTGTTGCTTTTCCAGGACACCTAGGTTTGTTTCCTAGTGCCCATACGGTGGCTGACAACCATGTGCTACTAGGTGAGACATGCTTGGGCTTTTGAAACCTCAGAGCTCACTGCCAGTGCCCCTACCTGATGACAAAGCATTCAAATATATTCTGAGCCTATGGGGGCCTTTCTTATTCAAACCACTGTACTAGATAGCAGCATAATGTTAGCATCCCAGACCCTAGGTGAAGTGTCTTCCTGATCATAATTTTGGATGGAGAACAGGATTAGCTGCAGTTGTAGTAGTATACACCGTGGGGCTGGATATCAGAATTAAAAAGCCATTTTTCAAGGCCTTGGAATGGTCCAAGTCAAAAGCTGTTGATGTACTGATGATTTCCTTTGCTGTTGATGCTGCTGTTTTTCTCTGGACTTGTATGTATTGTTTCTTTATTCCTTTGCCTTGTCTTTGGGACTGTAAGCAGACAGCTTAGCCCGTTATACAAAACATTGAAAGTTACCTTTTATAAAAAGACGTTGTAAATATTTATAGGCATTGCTAATTTATACTGTCTATTGAGCAGAACTCACACCTAGCTTTATGGATTGAATAGCAAATTTAGCAGTAGTATATTAGACCTAGTGCTAGAGAATTCAATTCCAGTGGTAGTGTTCTGAGCATTCTTCTGCCTTTTCTGCATGCTTGCTTTCTATTAGTCCCAATAAAGACTTGTGTTACATCAGGGAGCCTTAGCTGTGTCTTGAATTCATTGGTGGCTAATGGAATTTTGGGGGTTTTGTTTAATTTTGGTTTTGTTTGCTTTTTGCTTTTTGTTTGTTTTACTTGTGAGATGGTATCCTTTCTAGTGTAACACAAGAATTAGCCTTGAGTTTGCTCTGTACTACAGGCTAACAATGTGATTATAAACATATTCCATGGTTTTGAGCTAAATTGGGTTTTAAATTGTGTAGTAAATATGAACAGATACTTTCACACTAAGTTTTAGACATTTCACCTCTCTGGATTGTAAAGGGGGTGTTGTTTGTTTTTAGGGAAAATGGAGCTGACAGTATCTTGGACCTCGGATTATTAGACTCCTCAGAAAAGGTACAGGTAAGGGATTTTCAGTACATGTTAAAGGACAATTAGAACAACAACAACCCTCCCCTTCCCCAGGATTTAGGAGCTGCCTTTGTAAATACAAATCATGTTTTATAGTACAGAAAGAGAAAGACATGTAGTTGTACTATACAGAATCAAATATAAAATGGGTTAAGTTAGACATTAATGAAAACCTAGTCTGTTTGCTCTTTATGCATAAACACTAACTGAAGTGTGCTTCGAGATCCAGGGAGCTGAGTAGCAGAGGAAAGAAGCACTCTAGAGTCTTAGGAGCCACTCCCAGGAAGCTGTTGATGCCAAAGATGCAGTGAAAACAATCTATCACAGTACAGCAGTAGGGAACGGGGAATGGTGTGGTTTGTTTCGTAAGTAAGCTTCTAGTGCTAGCTGAGAGGAACAAGCTCTGCAGTCACTTCATTGGTTACCATGAACACCAGCACAGAATGCATGTTCTGAGCAAGTGTATAGAGCACACAGACTGGAAAGAGTCCAACTTGACAATGGCTGGTACGGTGGCTCGGAGGGTACGGTGGTCCTTGTTCTTCTGTCCTACTTGAAAGATGGCAAAGGCTTTGAGAATTACCTGCTTGGGAAACACTGTCCAAGTGTCCAGCATATCAACAGTTTCGAGGTATAATTGTTACATTGAGATTCCTTCTGTCTTAAAAGCCCCCCTCCCCTAAATGCAGTGTTAAGACAACTTAGTGTCACACCTAATACTCACAAAGTACCAGCTGCCAATCTTCCTAAGCTCTAAAACTACTCAGCAGAACAAGAACAAGGCAAGACTGGCCAGTTCTTCAAACTTCAAGGTCAGTGGACTTGAAGCATCCTGTCCTAAAACTGTCCAGACACAGTTAAATACTCAAAGCAGGGAGACAGTAGTTTGAAAAACAATGGATTCTTACCAGAAACTACACATAGTAGTTTCTCCATGACAGTAGAACTTCATCGTCCATAAGTTGAAAGAACTGTCTATCCAGAATCCTATAGCTAGTAAAAAGAATACCTTCTAGGCATTAAGGTAAAGGGTGGTCTTTGTTTCATTTTGTTTTGAAGGCAGGGTTTTACTCTAGCCCAGACTAACCTGGAATTTACCTGGGGGACTGTCCTATTTCAGCCCTCCTAGTGCTGGGATTACATACATGTGCTCTCATGTCTACTTTATGCAGCAGAAGATAACCCAGGGCTTTGTGCTTGTGAGACAAGTATTCTCCCAATTGACCTGAGGTCCCAACGTGTTTTTATTTGAATAACAGACATTAATATTTAACATACAGAAGGCAGAAGATGGCTCAGCCGTTCAGACCACCTGGCTGCTCTCCTACAGAACCAGGGTTCAATTCCCAGCACCCACATGGCTCACAGCTGTTTGCATCTCCAGTTTTGGGAATCTGCTGCCCTCTCCTTGCCTTGACTACACGTGCAGACACACATGCAAACAAAACGCATACACATAGAACAATAAGTAAGAAAGCAAAAGATAAATTAGTAAATAAATAAATGTAGCGAAAATATTTAATGCACATAAGGTTTGTTTATGTATTGTAGCTTTGCCTTTATTATTTCTTAAAGTTTACCTTTAATATTGTTATGCACACACATTTAAACATGGATGCTGTTCTGTTTGCCTTTTACTTTGAATAATTTCAGAGAACCATTTTATGTTTTAAAATGAGCTCAGGAGTTTCACTTCTCATAATTTTGTTTGTAGGAAAACCGAAAGCGTCATGGCTCTAGCAGAAGTGTGGTAGATATGGATTTAGATGACACCGATGATGGTGACGACAATGCTCCTTTGTTTTACCAACCTGGAAAGCGAGGGTTTTATACTCCGAGACCTGGCAAAAACACAGAAGCAAGGCTGAATTGTTTCAGAAACATCGGCAGGTAAACTCACTATTTATTCTTCCTACTTGAATCTGGGGACATGGGGTTCTGGGGATTGGACCCAGGGCTTTGTCAGTGCTACACATGCTCTACCACTGAGCTGCTTCTCCAGCCCCAAGCTCTATATGTAGGCCAGCCTTCATAGATCTTCCTGCTAGCCTCGCAGGGCTGTGAATCAAAGGTGTGTCACCACAGGGTAAAAATAGACTATTAATTAGCTTTTAAATTGGGTATGAATTCTATTTTATATTAGATAAAAATAAGCCCTAGAGATTTTCTCAAAATATTATGTATTTATTTATGTTTATGTATGTGGGACTAATTGTTTAATTAGTTTTGAATTTAAATTATATTTCTGTTCTTATTTTTAGGATTCTTGGACTATGTCTGTTGCAAAATGAACTATGTCCTATCACATTGAATAGGCATGTAATTAAAGTGTTGCTTGGTAGAAAAGTAAGTTTGATGCATATAACTGCTATTACAATTGTAAACGTTTTCTTTTGCAAAATAAACGATAGTACAATGTATAGCATTCACTTTGTATTAAAAGCATGATAATCATAAATAATCGTCAAGTATTGAATGGCATAGAAAAGTCTTTGTACATGGGGAGACGGCACAGCAGAGTAGGTAACAACAGGACTATGCTTGGTTCCTGACAGACCTCCATCCCACTGAAGAGAAATCTCTTGGCAACTTTGTAACGCTTTGCACACAGTGCTCCGAACCCTAAGCCACTGTAATGGGTCATAGGTGGGTGGCAGTAACGTATAGAGATAGTCTTAAATGACACTTCAGCTTTAAAAATACACATAAGGGCCACAGTGGGCCAAGAGTCTAGTAAGGCGTGGCTGGTACTCCTGTGGCTCAGAGGCAGCTTCTTTGCTCTGTGTGCTGATAGTCTGGTAGCCTGGAAAGAGTCTGTGCTGGTAATTACCCAGCTGTGCAGAACAATCCCTAAAGCTGTGATAAAGCAACCGACACCAAGTATTAATTATCAGTCTTCTGTAGAGATGGCTGGGCCAGAAATCGACTGTAAATCACATTGTTAAAGCTGGAGTCTACTAGTTACCCCCTTTAATGGTTTTATTAGACATACTAATTATACACAATAATGAGTTTATTATGCCATTTTCACCTGTGTAAATAATTGATTATGATTGCATCCCCATTCTCCCCGTTGTTTTATCCCCTTCCTGCCCCCTTTTCACCTTCTGTTTTCATGTCTCATTTTGTTTGTGACCTAGTGGTTTATGTACCATTAAGATTGTTTACAGGAGCATGGACACTTGACCAGTGGTTAAATCACTGAAGAAAATGGTCTGTTTTTCCACATCAGCCATTAATTGTATAAATTGTTAGGGAGATGTGGGCACTGTGAACCTCTCCAGTCGGTGACTGGGTATTGATGACCCAGTCTTGAGCAGGTAATCACAGCTGTTCTGAGTTTGGTATCTTAAGAGCCTTGCTGTGCTACATAGTCAGCCCTCAGTTTCTACAGTGTTGCTTTCTCTGGCTTTTACACACTCGTGCACGTTCTTGCACGCATGCAAACACATGCACGCACAGGTGCACACACACCTCTCACAACCCACTTTTTCTCGCAGTGAACATCGAGCCTTGGGTAGGGTGGTAGAGATCTCTCATTTATTTATAGCTGGACATTCAGCAGTTATCCTTGTACTTTGACCAGGTGAGTCTTCCGTCACACTGACGGCTACAAAACCCTTCCGACAAAGTCGACAGCAGCACTAAACGTACAATCTTTAGAACACAGTTAAATGGTTACACCATATCCATTCCACAAAATAACTCCAGAAGCCTGTCACTCTTCATCCCAAGATACGTGATCACATTAATAGTACCAAATTAATTGCTTTTAACCAAACCACTGAATATATCAGAAATAAGGATATTTTAGTGAGAAGTATGTATTTTCCTTTTTAGCCGAGACCAAATTTAAGTTTAAATGCTCTTATGCATAGAATTTGAAAACCAAAGCTCTCAAACATGCAAATACTCATATGTTGACCCTTTAGCTCATGAGATCTGCTAGACCTCAGTTTAACTTGGTGATGTGAGCTTTGTAAGTTACCAAGTTTCTTAGAACAGTCCAGTTTGTCACTTGGATTTAGTGACCTGTATCATATGGTGACTATCAAGAGCATATGGGATATTTAGTCAAGATCAATGTTCAATAAGTTGTGCTGGCTTTTCCAGTTATTTTTGAAACTAATTATTGTTTTTGTTACTACCGCTCCTACAAAAGCACGCTGTTGGCTTCACCTCATAGCAGTTAACTTTTTAATTCCTGTTTTAAAAAAAAGTAAATGAATTGTCAAAGCCAAAGACTTTCTAATTTTTCTCTCTTTAAAGCAGTTTTATGTATCTTGTGGGAAATTCTTTTATCACTGTACCTGTAAGTTAAATAAAATTAGGGCCGGGATATAGGTCAGTAGTAGAGCACTTATTTAGCGTGCACAAGTTCCTGGGTTCAATCCTTATCACTTCCCCTCCCCGAAAAGGTAAAGCCATTACAGATTAATTTGCTGTTGCATGGAGAAAGGACGCTTCACTTGACTTTTATGATTATTCTCCAGGTCAACTGGCATGACTTTGCTTTTTTCGACCCTGTGATGTATGAGAGTTTACGACAACTGATCCTTGCATCTCAGAGTTCAGATGCCGATGCTGTTTTCTCAGCAATGGACTTGGCGTTTGCAGTTGACCTGTGTAAAGAAGAGGGTGGAGGCCAGGTAAAGCAAACCCAGTTTTCTGATCTTCGAGAGAGGATCGGGTTATTTGTTAGACAAATACAGGACAGTTTGGGGCAGGAACCAAGAGAGAAAGATTGAGACAAGGCACATGCCCGAAATGAGCATTGTAGGAGAGAACAGAGAGAAGAATCAAGAAGGAGTGAGGTAGAAAGTTCTCTTGAGCTGTTACTGCTTGTCAGAATTGCTTTTAAATGTCACTGCTGAACTTTTTGTAGGTTGAACTTATTCCAAATGGTGTAAATATACCAGTCACTCCGCAGAATGTATATGAGTATGTAAGGAAATATGCGGAGCACAGAATGCTGGTGGTTGCAGAACAGCCATTGCACGTAAGTATTTTCTAGAAAGTTCAATGGATGTCATGTGGTGAAACTTTTTGTTTTTGCATTGTGGTAAATTAGCCCAGTAATCTGTTCTTCTGCAAAAGGCCAAAGTTTTCAAATTTAAAATGAGTTTACAACTAAATTCAAGAGTTCAGACTAAGTACTCGTTTACTTTTGGCTATAACTGTTGGAAAAACTGTATAATCAAAAAGAGTAGCTCTGGTGAGCAAAAGTTGAAAGGGGGCTTGTAGGACTTAAATACACTTCTTAAGTCATCCTATGGCCACCTCTCCTTACGAATATCCTAGTTAGAAGGATTCACTGACTTCAGCCAGTTACACTTAGTAAACGTAAAGACACCCCAGCAGCATAAGCAGAGGAGGAGGCTGTGTTAGGTAGAACCTGAAGGGTTCATGTACAAGCTTCAGGGTACATGTTTTCATATAGGCTGTCACAGACAATATACTCAGTATAAAGTGCTTCAGCACATGTACGACGAACGTTGCTCAGGGAAGCCTCAGAGAGTCACAGCCCAGGGTTTTTATTGGTGGCTAGTCCTATTAGTGTTTCCTCGCTGTACAGCCAGCTGCCACTACTGCAGTTTTAGAGGAAAGCATGTTTCCACCATATTGTCAGCACAAATAACATGGCTTATCTATCAGAAGGGTCATTGCCCTAGTCACAGCAGTGGAGAGGCATTCCAAACATAAGTCCTCAAGACAGTGACCCAAGGACCAGCTCTGCATTCAGGCCCCTTCAGAAGAATCAGCACATGGTTCCTGCGGTGTTAATGCTTTCCCTTTGCAGGATAAAATTCCTGTAAGCCAAGAGTGGTTCTGATTCTTGTGCTGGGAATTGTTGTACTGAGATGAAGTTCCTGACTACTTTCTAGCTGCACTTTGGCAGGCTACTTAGTACTTCTGCTCATGGCTTTCCTTCTGCAAAATGAGGAGGCCAAGATCGAACCATTAATGCACCCCAGATACTTAGCATAGCTCTGGGTGGTACATTTCCCAATAGATTTTGGGTTTGAGTCTGGGAGGTTTGTCTTTATTGTTTTCTGGGATGCACTTTCACCAACTGAAGTGATGCTTAACTCATATGCTGTCTGTGTTATTTATAATTATAATTAAATATAATTATATTTAATATGTTATAATTTAAAAAGTAGTTTCCCTTTTCTACTGGGATGTAAGAACACTAAGCAACTTCTGAACTGCAGCCTGTTTGCTGTGCTCAACTTTTCCATTGTTCTTTCTTGACTTTGTTAAGAGGAAAGTCACAATAATTCAGCCCTACTCTTTCTCCTCGCATTAGAGAACTAATGTTTTTAGAGAATGCTGCTAAAATTAGATATTGAGTTTTAATAGTATAAACAGATGCCTTGGAAAATAAAGTACTTCTTACAATAAAAGAAATAATTTAAATTCTCTAGGCAATGAGAAAGGGTCTACTAGATGTGCTTCCAAAAAATTCTTTAGAAGACTTAACAGCAGAGGATTTCCGACTTTTGGTGAACGGCTGTGGTGAAGTCAATGTGCAGATGCTCATCAGTTTCACGTCTTTCAATGATGAGTCAGGTAGGAAACTGCACGTCTTTCTGAGAGGTAAAAGCCAAGTCTTCTTCCCAAGCCCTGTAAGCAATCAGGCCTGAGTTTTTATTCTCATTACATTTAAAGGTATGATTAAGTATTTTGTTAACTTAGAATTAGGCTATTCTTTTGTTCCTTATGGGAGGCCAAAGCAGGAGGATCTGAAGTTCGAGGTCAGCTTTGGATACATAGTGAGAACCTGTCTAAAAAAATCTGTGTGTGTGTGCTCACATCCAAACAAATTTTGAACACAGTAAAATTTTTTCGTGGTGGGAAAATGATGTTATTGCTAAAGTAATAAAAATAATAAATGTTTCCTGTACCTCCGATAGTCAAAGAACATGATCACATAATGTTTGGTTTCTAGAGTTGTGACTGGGTGGTCACTTTATTGTAAAGACAAAATTCACATGACTCCAGAAGCAAAAGAAAAAAAATGATTATAATCATTTGCAAATAAGCTTTATCTCAGTGTGTGATTTGCCTTAAAGTTGTTTTTATTTTTTAGACATTCAGACAGTGTAGAATTTAAAGCTATAAGAAATTGATTATGAAAACAGTATAGCTATACCAAGATTTCTACATACATGAATATGACTTTTCCACTTTTGTGTATTTTGTTTTGTTAAATGGCCTTCACCAAATTATAGATTTGGGTTTTCTGAAGTAGGGTCTATGGAGGATCCATAGGGTCCTGGAATTCACATACTAGACTGTTCCTGTGCACACAGAGATCCCATCTGCCTCTGCTTCTGAGTTATGACAGGTATGGGATTAAGGATGTGCCGTCCTGACAAGCTCCAAGTACAGAAAGCTTTGCACTGTATTAACCTTCCGTGTTTGGTAATTCATAGGTTGTTATGTAATGGGCTTTGTGCCACATTTTAATGTCAGTACTTAGAAGAACTTATTTCATTTTAAAACCAAAACTGTAGAAGGGAAAACAAGCAACATATGTAAATGTACCGGATGAGCAGCATCTGCATCATTGCATCATTGCATCATTGCATCATTGGAACTTTAGAGATGCAGACCCTTTGGTGTCTTTTTCTTCCACCTTCTAGATTCAGTGAATGAATAAGAATCTGCCTTTTAAAAAGGTCTCATAAACTCAGTAGTTTGAGAAGCACTGGCTTAAAGTCACAGGAGAAGAATCAGGGTTTACAGATGAGATTTACATCAACCTTGATGGTGACAGGTCACTTTTTCTCTCTTACTCATCTCAAGTCAGGATGACCTAATTAATTACAAAGGTTCATAACTAACAAAAAGCTTTAACTTCCTGTTAGGAATTAGACGTCATAAATTTTAAAGTTTAATTTATCTCTGTTTATGTAAGTTACCAGTATTCAAAAGAAACAACATCTAATACAACACATTGAACTTCTGTTCTCAGGAGAGAATGCTGAGAAGCTCCTGCAGTTCAAACGTTGGTTCTGGTCAATAGTAGAGAGAATGAGCATGACTGAGCGGCAGGACCTGGTAGGTCAGATGCCTCACACAGCTCGTGGGGTGAAAGACACACAAGGGTTTTGCTATGCTTTGTTTTGCTGTTTTAGGGGGTGGGATGGTGGATCTCCCTCTTGGAGGACAGTTTACTGATAAAAGTGCTGTGAAATCTACCACTCTGGTTGATCATTCACTCCCTCCCTCCCCTCTTTGTTCAGTTTCTCCTTTATGTAGTTTATCTGCGTGTATGTCTGTGCACCGTATGCGTGTAGTACCTTCAGAGGCCAGAAGGAGGGTGTCAGATCACCAGGGACTAGAGTTACAGGTAGTTTTGAGTCATTGAGTGTGCAGGGACTCACCCAGATCTTCTGGAAGATATTGCATCCATCCAGTACACTCACCTGCTGACCCACACTCTAGCCCCCCTTCCTTCATTCTGGAAGTTTTTCCCCATTAAGCATTTTCTTACCTGTTAAATGAGTAGATGGGACCAGCTTTGTTCCTAGTTCTTTAACAGTTGTGCTGTGGTACTTTGCAGAGGATTTGTTTCATCTTTTCCCTTTTGTAGCATTCTAAGATGATGTTTCTTGCACAATTATGTTTTAGAAAATAATCCCAATTAAGTTTCTGAGTCACTCTGGAAAGTTAGATTTATTTGCTTAGTTGTACAAAGTAAATGCTATAGAGTAAACTCTGTTCTAGAAGATTGGTATGTGAATGTGAGGAAGGATAGATCTTACATAGTTTTATATTCATAAAGTACATATTTCTGCAAAAAGGCATTTCTTTGGTATGTTTAGTAATAGAGTAACAGACACTTACTGGGCATCATTGATTTACACTGTGTGTTGTACAAAGTAAATTTGTGCTAGAAATCCATATGCTGTTATATGAAATTTGATCCATTGTAGCTATTTCCCAATATTCAGTTATTATTATAAAATTACTATATTAGCATTAATAAAACTGTCATTTTGGTAGTTTGCTATAAAATGATTTCTTAGCTAGGCGGGGAGGGGATGGGGGTAGGTTCTTTTCTTTGGAAATGTGTCTTCTTGTTCCTCTCCCCCACCCTCATCCCCACCCCCACCCCACCCCCCAAGAGTTACTCAGAGAACTTATCCCTTAGTAAAGGCCCTTAGTGATTGTTTGACACAATAACTTTATGACTCAGATGAGAAAACTCGGGCCTTAAGACAACAAAAAAAAAACCCATAATATGACACCTTTCCCCCCCTTTAATCCTGAACATTTTTTTTAAAATGTATTTTATTGAAGTATAATTGATGGTGGTCTTTTAGTACAAGAAAATAATTTTGAAACTAAAGGGATATTTTGTTAATTGTTTTGAGATAATTACATCATTTCTCCACTTTTTCTCTCTAAACCCTCCCTTGTCCTTTTTCAAATTCAGGGTCTGTGTGTGTGTGTGTGTGTGTGTGTGTGTGTGTGTGTGTGTGTCTGTCTGTCTGTCTGCCTGCCTGCCTGCCTGCCTGCCTGCCTGCCTGCCTGCCTTTCCCTCCCTCCCTCTCTCTCTCTCTCTCTCTCTCTCTCTCTCTCTCGTTTTCGTCTTTGTGTGTTCATGTTCCTAAACACATAAGTAAAACTCACTCAGTCTGTATGATATTATTTGGATAGATGGATGTTTTAAAGGCTGGCCGTTTGATATTAGGTAATCAGTAGTGTGCTTTCTACTGACTATTTCTCCTGCTCCCAACATTCCTTAATTGTTGATAGTAATTCGTCTATGGTTGAAGCCTCCTGGGCTTTTTCCCTTCCATATTAACAGGTCTGTTGTTTTCCTTAGCTTGTATGTTAGTGAGGCTTTAATTTTAACTGGGTTTTAAAACATCACAGTGGGATTGCTTGTGTTGCCAGAATTAAAGTTGACTATTAATCTATTAAAGCCAACATTATAATTATCTATTCTTGTTTAGGTTTACTTCTGGACATCAAGCCCATCATTGCCAGCCAGTGAAGAAGGTTTTCAGCCTATGCCCTCAATCACAATAAGACCACCAGATGACCAACATCTTCCTACTGCAAATACTTGTATTTCTCGACTTTATGTCCCACTCTATTCCTCTAAACAGATTCTCAAACAAAAATTACTACTCGCCATTAAGACCAAGAATTTTGGTTTTGTGTAGAGTATAAAAAGTGTGTATTGCTGTGTAATATTACTAGCTAATTTTGTAGATTTTTTTTCCCATTTGTCTATAAAAGTTTATGGAAGTTAATGCTGTCATACCCCCCTGGTGGTACCTTACAGAGATTAAATGCAAACATTCCTTGCTGAGTTTGTAGCTTAAAGGCCTAAGAAGCACTGGCACCTTTTCTCTATGATGGTTTGCTAGTCGCCAACTTCTAGGTCTAACCCCAGCCAAAGATGACAGCAGAACAACATAATTTACACTGTGATTTATCTTTTTTGCTGAGGGGGAAAAAATGTAAAATGTTCTGAAAATTCACTGCTGCCTTTGTGGAAAGTGTTTCAGCAAAGGTTCTTGTATAGAGGGAATAGGGAATTTCAAAATAAAAAATTAAGTATGTTCTGTGTTTTCATTTTAACTTTTTTATGGTGTTCTTTGTGGTTGGCTGCAATTGTGTATCATGTATATGGAACTTCTAGAAAGTTCTTGACATTCAGATTTTAGAGACGAAGTCACTTTTACCTATAGAAAACCCACTTGTGTTGCGGGTTATTTCAGCTTCATTGACCTTTAGGATACTAAACACCACTGATATTTTACATGTAATGTGTTCCTTTGAGAGAGGCACTTTTCTGTACATATGATGGGCCAATGCACAGTACCTTATCACATCCCCTTTTTTGTTTTGTATCTGTTGTAGTGCAGGTGGACAGGTCACGCTGCACTTGAGTAACAACCAGACATCTGTATGAAGGTGACTCAGCCTGGGCACTTTCTGATAACTGTAAAATGTTTTATAAGATCATGATTACTAAAAATACATTTTGGAAAATTTTAAATGTTGGTGAGCAGCTTAACTACTTTTGTATCTAGCCTTTTTTTTAAGTATCTTGTTACATTTTACTTTTTTAAATAAATTACAGAAGAAATGTCAAGTAACATTGAAGATACAGTTTTTATTTACATAGTTGTACATTTTTTAAGCTAGGGGCAATGCACTGACATGGTTATAGTCATACCTTTTTTTTAAGTCATATACATGTGAACTATAAGAAAGTTAAGAAAATCAGTCCACATTTTACAGTTAGCAGAGAATCCTAAGTGGCACCCAGCCAGGCCTTTTCTTTTTACAAGGTGAAGTGTGATTATTAATCAGCACAGATGGTTTGACTTTAACTAAGGGACAGGTGTTTTGTTTTGTTTTCAAAGACTGTTGTCTGGAACCAATACCCTTAACATTTGTGGACTTATCAGGTTTATTTGATGGGATAACAAGGAATAAAAAGTCCCTACTAGGATTTAAACTAGTTACTTAAATATAAAGAGAATAGTGAGAGAAGTTGTTCTGTTGTCTCTCACCTATCTTTTCAGTGCCTGTTTAGGACTTCTGGCCTTTGATAGTTTTCATGTTTATAAAGGGACCATACTCTATTACATAACTTCGTTTAAAAGACTGAATCACATGGCATTCTCAGCCCTGTTGACACTAAAGATATAAAATGTATACAGCACCATGCTGTATTAGATATATGTAAACTTACCAAAGTGACACATTGGTTTATACATCTAAATATTACACTGAATTAAGAGCTAACAAACATCAATGTGGCTAAAAGGAATAAAACAAACATACCCCTTGTGTGCACTTGACAGGCTTGATAACTTATTAAATGAGAACAAGTTAAATATGATGAGGACACTTAAACCCTAATTAAGTTTATTTTTAATAGCTATTGAAAGAATGAAAATATTTAAAATAATGCAATATTTAAAGTGCAAGATGTCTGAGGTCTTCCATTTTAGTTAAAATGCTTTTAGTAATAAAAACATAGTAAGATTTTTTTGTTTTTAATTTTGTGTGTGCATGAGGGTTTTGTTGTTGTGTGTGTGTGGGTTTTTTTTTTTTTTCAGTAAAGCATAAAATGGTTTAAATGTAAAATAAAGTCATATAAAATAAAGTTCTCTTTTGGTCTTGTTAAGTAAAACAGAAGTGGAAACAATTTTGGAAACTGAGAATGACCTTCACTGGAGCTTTGGAAGTCGGGCTACTTCCTGCATCCCCTAAAGTGTGGATGGCAGGAGGCTCTGGAAGGGCTTCCTGCTCAGGCTTGAGAGGATGCTTCAAAAGGAAGCTTTTACTACTTAATACTTGTTCCCAGACAGCATCTCTGCTGTAAGATGGGGTCTCTTTAATGAGTGTAACAACTGTTAAGACTCAAGCTAAAATTGAACTCTTCCTTGAGGGAATAATTCTCTTGTTTCCATAGTTTATTATTCCAGATTCCTGGGCACTGTTTGTCTTCTGGTCACTTCTGATAACACTAAATGGTAGAAGTCAACAGTCTTTATAATAGAGCAGCATCCAAGTAAACTCTAAAACTCAGCCCAAAGAGCATTTCATTTCACTCATGAATATAAATCCACTGCAAACTTTCTTAACCAAGCCTTTCCTACTTGGAATCCATGAAAAAGTGCAACTGTTGATCAGTCCTGGCTCTCACTTGGTCAGGGCTAGATGAATATCCTTTAGTGGACTGCTTGGGGAGTGGTTCTTCCACATGTTTGCATCAACTAAAATGGGTACGAGTACACAGATAAAATACCAGTCAGTTACCACACATTATTTATAACGTGATTTATTTAAAACATGAATACAAAGTCTGTTATGTTACCTGATAGTCCAAAAGCATTAGATTTACTGATTATATAGTAACTTTCTCTTCCTTGTTTTTCGTAAGTACTCAGTATGTGCTAAGCACTGTCTCAGTATTTCCTTGCCATCCTTGGGGAACTGAAGGTTATCCACCTGTGAAGTGCTAAACTGACAAGTTCTGTCACAAGCACTGTGGAGTTTGCATTCCTAACATTGGACTGCAGTAGTATTTTGTGGAAGACAGGATCATGCTACTCGGTTAGAGACTAAAGACATGTGCCAGTAAGGTTCTAGCTGCATTAGATGCAGTCTGGTGCTTTAGACCATCCTGATTCTCTGACTTTGCTATTTTGAAAAAGCAGTGATTCATAAGCTTGCTAAAGATTTAAATTTCATTTTCCCTAGTGGTCTCAAGACCTTTGAACATATGGAGATGCTCTAAAGTCAGTCATGTTATATCTATTTAAATCCAACTGTCTTAAAACAGAAAGGATATAATTTTGTTCTAAGTTCTCTTAAAATTTAAAGGGGCTGCAAACTCAAAAAGATGGCTCAATGGGTAAAGACACTGCCTTGCTTTTGATGATTTGAATTTCATCTTCAGAACCCACAAGGTAGGAGAGCCAAGTGCAAGTCATCTTCTGACTTCTACATTTGCACCTCAGCCTGTTTGCCCCTATGATGATGATGATGATGATGTTTGCCCCTGTGATGGTGATGGTGATGAAGAGGAGGAGGAGGGACACATAAAGTGTGCCAAGATTGAATGGTAATGTTTAGGTGGGCTTTATTTAGACTCTTTAAAATTCTCGCGCTCCTAGGTAGCCAGCTATTTTTCATTGGTCTCTTGGAATCATAGCCTGCAGAAATGGAAGGCTTATGTCATTATTCACTACCATATTCATTTAGTACATTTAGGGAATAAACACATTTTTGTCATTTTATTAGAAAAATTCTACCCACAGGAAAGCATAATCTTCCAACTACCAAGAAATGGGTAGGGGTGGTGAGTAAATAAAAATGAGGCACAATTGTAGGCACTGAGCAAGTCCAAGAGTGAAAGCACAGGTGTGGAGTGTGAACACTAGATTCCTGAAGTAGCAAAACTTCGAACCAGGAAGGTGATAAACATTCAGAAATGCAGCACCGGAGCTGGTCTGTGTAGAAACGTTTGGTAACACTAGATTGGTCTAAATTATTTGGACATTGAGTGTCAGAGGCACATGTCATAGTTTGGCTAAAACAGTCTGTATACTCTAAGAAGGCAAGAGTGCATGCTTAATTTTAAAAGGTAAATGGTATAGGGGTGGGGAATGTAGAACATGAATACATGATTTAGCATGTGTGAAACCTTTGAGTACACCCACAGCTGTGTCTTAAAAGGTCTGTAATCTGGATTACATAGATTGTCCACGGACAATTTTTTGGAGTTGG
Organism: Rattus norvegicus; assembly: GCF_021556685.1. NCBI lineage: Eukaryota > Metazoa > Chordata > Mammalia > Rodentia > Muridae > Rattus > Rattus norvegicus. The sequence goes on along the minus strand of NC_141540.1, from coordinate 78,798,424 downwards.
TTCTCCTTATGCGAGTTCGGGGATCAAACTTAAACCACCATCTTGATCACCCAACATTTTTAGATTAATGAATTACAATGACTAATGTGGACTATGCCCACTTTGTACTGTGTTTGTCCTGGATGTGCCAGTACCTAAAATGTTTCTGTGGGAAAATGTTCTTCATACCGTTCTTGAAACTTGAAGCAGTCAATCTGTATTACTGGTTGCTGATTCATTTGAGTTAATGAAGTTGAAGATGTCACAGCTACAACAGCTAATAAAATAAAATAAAAAGGTTGGGCCACACTTGTAGACTGAGGAATACTCAGCTGGCCAGTTTAGAACCAAGAATTCATTGCCAAAGGCATTGCTGATTCCCTAGTTGCCCATGTTTTTAAACCTGTAGTTTAATATCATTTACTTATTAATGTCACTGATGAACGCATTTTAAAATGATGTTCCTTTTTTTCTTTAAAAAAACAAAGATATATTCTTATTCTATCCATACAGGTGCATGTGTGTTTATACTGCATGTATGCAGTGCCCATGGAGCACAGAAGAGAGCGTTGAGTCCCTTGGAACTAGTTACAGAAAGTTGTTACCCTCCATGTGGGATCTGGAAATTGAACCTAGAACCTAAAGGTGCTCCTTAACAGCTGAGTCATCTCTCCAACCCTAGGATGATGCTGTTAACAAGTATTAACTTGTTCTTACTTGAATTCCCAATGCCTTAAGTGAAGCTTGCACTATTCTGCACATAACCTATTCTAATTGGCTGTAATCTCTACATTTCCAAATATGCAACCCTCCTCTCCATTGGAGGTCTTTCTGAATAGTAAGTATGGCTTGTGAAATATAACTCCATATATTCCCATGGTTTAAAAGCAAGAGTTTGGTGTTTGCCAGTTTTCTGCAAGGATTTTATTTTAATTGAGAGGAGAGACTCAAGGCTCATTGCTCCCACAAGGCTACTCAGGTAATTGTTTTCACAGGGGACTCCTTCCCCCATATTGAATTTTCCCCTGAATTCCTTTTCTAGGTTAAGTAACTGTAGCTAGTTATCTGAACAGGCAGTAGATCTTTGCACTGTCTTCATTGTGCTGGTTTTGTAGACTTGAGTTGTCCAGATTTGCATCTGTCTAGATTTCAAAAGGAAAGCCTAGGAATCTAGATAAGGAACCAAGTCATGTGTATTTGTGTGCTCTTCTAGACCGGGTGCCACTTCTGTGAAACAGTAAATACACGTTTCTATTCGCAGTGATTTCGGAAGAGTCTAATAAAGAAGTCAAGACTTAAGAGTGATCATTTAAGAGGCTTGCACCATTTAGTTAAGGAATGAAGTATTGTGAGTTTGTCAGTGAGATTGACTGGATTAGTAGGCAGCCAACCGTTATAACACATAACACATCACTGGAAACAATACAGCACTGGAAATGCTCATTGAAGATAAAATTGATGTGTTCCTAAGCAGATAGGAAGTATTTAGTAAAACAACACTGCTATTACCTGAGGAAACAAGATTTTCCCTTGAATGGTTTCCTCCTCTTTGTCCCTTTTCTGTTCCATGTTTTCTCTTCTCTTCTCTTCTCTTCTCTTCTCTTCTCTTCTCTTCTCTTCTCTTCTGCTCTCCTCTCCTCTCCTCTCCTCCTCCTTCTCTTCTTCTTCCTCTCTCTCTCTCTCTCTCTCTCTCTCTCTCTCTCTCTCTCTCTCTCTCTCTCTCTCTCTCTCTCTCTCTCTCTCTCTCTCTCTCTCTCTCCTCAATGCCTAACATTGTGCTTGTCTGGTACTTGTGGTTTCTGATATTAAAATTGAGTTTTCTTCCCTTGGAACATATTTTCTTTCTCACTGATTGCTCTTACAGCAAAGATCACCCGTTTACTACATGGATGTTTGCTGCCACTCCCCAGAAAGTCACATTGCACTTCGTAGTTCTATGGGCTGAAGTATCAAGATCAAGTTAGAAGGGAAACAAACTATTAGTGCAACTGGCAAAAGGAGTGATTTCGGCCTTGTCTATTTCTGAAATCAAAATGGCATTTGTCTCTGACCACTGCTTATAGCTTTGTCTTTGGTTGCTTTTGTACTTCAGTATCTCAGGAGCTGAGAATTGATGGAAAATAGAAAGTTGATTTGTCTTGGTCTCTTGGGCTACTATACATCAGCACCAAGGACAGAGATCCCTACTGCTCCACATACGAGCATTCCCTTTGGGGTGATTAACTGCTCTTGCAGAAGATACAAGTTCAGTTTCCAAGTACCCTGTACCTCCAGCTCCAAAACATCCACTACCATTTTCTGAACCTCACAGGCACCTACACACCCTCCCTCCTCGCAGAGACATAGTGTGCATATACTTTAAAAGTATTTAAACAATGGTCTTCTTTATTGTAGGCCCAAAGATGTTCTTGCAGGTACTAGAGGGGAAGTGCTGCCCAGTGTCCATACTCAGCTGAGTGTAGGGTTAGGGGATACTGTCTGTCCTGTGAAAAGACCATGTGGGACTCTGCAAACTGAAGAGACTTCAATTGAACAGTGAAAGTTGTAAGAAGTCAAAACAAATGGAGCATCAGGAAAGCACTGAAGGAATGGTTCTCCATGTCTGCCCTGAGAAGGGAGGATCATTGGCGATGCCTCATATCCCTTACTTGAAGTAGATTGTGGAATTCTGTGCCATGCTAAGCATTCATTTTCTTCCAACATAACAGATTTCAGGGAGTATTATGCAGGCTGTTTTATCTGCATCTGAATGCTCTCTCTTCTATGTCTTCCTACAGAATTACTCTTCAAATGCTTTGAGACATTGTTTGATGACTTTAAAATCTTTTGTGACAATGACTTTCCTCCAAATGTAATATATAAAAAGTTTTCACTCAGAATTTGATCATACTGCTCTAAGAAAGAAAGGGTAACTCTCCACTTCAGGATAGGCTTTAGAGCTCAAAGCAAAATTTCTATCCTACTTTATATTTCAGAGGCTAACCACAAAGCAGATGGCGGACGTTGGAGTCATAGCAGGGCTCTCTGTAGAACCTACTGAAAATCTTACTTCTTTTTCACATTTTTGGTTTTGGTTTGTTTTTGAGATTATCCAAGCTGACCTTGGTTTCATGATCCTCCTGTCCCTGCCCCAACCCCCTGTCCCTATCCAAAATGCTGGGATCAGAGGTGTTTACTACCTTTCACCTTATTTTTATTTAATTTGTTTATCTTATTTCCGTTTGTAGGTAGGGGTAGTGCTAGGGATTGAACCCATGCTCCATCACAAAGCTACAGTCTATCCTGTTTACTATATTTGGATATTTTTTCTGTTCATATCTTTTTTTTTTTTTTTTTGGTTCTTTTTTTTCGGAGCTGGGGACCGAACCCAGGGCCCTGCGCTTCCTAGGTAAGCGCTCTACCACTGAGCTAAATCCCCAGCCCTGTTCATATCCTGAAAAGCTTTTCAACCAAGATTAATCGCCACCATCTTTGTTCACTGTCTTTGGACCTTACAATACAGACGTGTCGTCTCTCTTTACCACTTTAACCTTTGCCTTGAAAAGACACATAGCAAGGATATTGGAGTCTACTGTATTTTGGCTGCTTAACCTTGGTTATCTATCTTCAGGTTCAGTTTTTTAATCTGGAACATGAAGAAATTTGCAGTACCGACTATAGGAAGATGTCTCAAAGATTAATTTGCCTAAAAGGCTTAGCAGTATAGAACCCAGGCTGTGAAAGTTCAATTAAATATTACTCAGTTGCTTAAATAGTTTCACAAAGATTTCCCTGAATTTAGCTAATGTTCCTTTTCATTCTCAAGCTCCATTTACGCACACACTTTCCCCCTCCAGTTTCTCCTTTTGGTCGCTGAAATATCAGAGTTTCTTTCTCCTTGGAGTTTTTAACAGTGTCGCCCTCCCACCCGGCTCTCCACATCCTATCCAGTGGGCAGCTCTACAGCCACTCTGACAGTCTGAGTGAACCTACCGTGTCACTGGGACACCACGAGGGCTAGGGAATGTACCAGCATGCCTGGCTCAAGTAAGGCAGACTGCAAGTTCCAAGCTCCAGAATGACAGATGACAGGCAGGGCGAGGGCGTGGAAGTTGGGGGAGCAAGAGTGGGCAGGGTCACCGAAGAACAGGCTTGAAGTGCTCTGGTACTGAGGACTGGACTTGGGCTGTTGTCTCCAGAGTGAGGCCCTGCTCAGGCAAGAGAAGCTGGCCTGCTGAGGAAGCAGATCTCTAAGGCGAGGGGCGGGGTGGTGCCGGCTGAGGTAGGCGGATCTCTGAGGCGCGGGGTGGGGCCGGCTGGGGTAGGCGGATCTCTGAAGCGCGGGGTGGAGTCCGCTGAGGTAGGCGGGTCTCTGAGGCGCGGAGCGGAGCCGGCTGGGGTAGGCGGATCTCTGGGGCGCGGGGCGGAGCCCGCAGGAAAGGCGGATCTTTGAGGCGCCGGGAATAGCGTGCCTGGGCGGAGCCGCTGCAGGAAGAGCCCTTCGAATGGGTTGGCTAGAACCCAGGACCGGTGCAGCTGGGCGGGCCCGGAGCAGGAGGAGGTTCACACAGTGCAGACTTGTTGGCTACCTCGGTATTACTCGGATTTGCCCTGCCGCTCTCAGTTCCTCAGCTCGGGTGGCTCTGGCAGAGTCTGCGCGATGGGCGACCCGGAAAGGCCGGAAGCGGCCAGGCCGGAGGAGGGTGAGGTAAATGTCGCAGTAGCTTCATCCTCCACCCCAGGGTCACGCCCGGATTTTAGGTTGCGAGTTGTGGGAACCTGCAAGTCAGTTGCAGGTCTGCTGTAGAGTGGTATTTTATTCGTCGCCAGCAGAAACACTATGCAGGCCGGAAGGAAGCGCCCTCACCGCAGGCTAGTGTTGGGGGAGTCGGGAAAGCTGGCCCTCGGGAAGGGCGAGCAAGACGCTGTGCTGCTCTGCTCAGGGCTGGCCGAGGACAGCGCTCTGAGGTCCTGGTTCAGGAAGGCTCCGTGTCCCCTTGTTCTCCAACCTCTGCTCTCCAGTCTTTTCTTGGAACCCTGGCGGGTGAAAGAGGGCTGTGACGGGTGTACCCAAGAGAGGCTTACCACCGTGTGCAGTTGAGGAACTCGTGTGGAGATTGACATAGGTGGATGAAGGGAGGAGACGTATGGTGGAGAGAGGGCGAGAAAGCCTTACAGCGAAAAAGTTAGACTGGGAGACCAGTTTTGCTCACACCGAATTTCTAACTGAATCTTCCGGGTGTCTGTTTCTTCATTTCAGCAGTGGGAGTGTTGCTTCCTTCACAAAGAATGAAATGCTTGGGGTTGGGGATTTAGCTCAGTGGTAGAGCGCCTGCCTAATAAGCGCAAGGCCCTGGGTTCGGTCCCCAGCTCCGAAAAAAAAAAAAAGAAAGAATGAAGTGCTTTATGCAAAGTGCCATGGTGCTCAATAAATCTAAAATTAACCTGCTCATCCTCTTTGCTTCTGTGCTAGTAGAAAGAAGAATGTAATAACAGCAAATAAATATTAAATTATAGGGCTTTATAGTGATGTAAGTTGTTACTGAACAATTTCCAATACCCCACTTTGGGGACAAATATTCTAAACTATCTAGAATATGACTAGTACTTTTTTGTATGTTAGCCTGCTTCTCTGCATAGTGTCTTGAAGCTAATACTGTGGCAAGTTGGAAGGGTCATAAAAGTCTCAGCCCACATAATTCATGCTTAAACTGGTCATTTCTAAGTAAAGATGGAGATTCTAAGTTGATTTTTTTTTTATTCTGTAAGCATTTAAGAATAAACTGTGACTATCCCTTAATGCTTCCCCTGGAAACAAAGATAACTTAGTACCTGTTTCTCCATTCAGATGATTTCCAAACTCCTCTGGTTTGTCAATGACATCAGGAGTCATTCTAGCCTAACACCTGAAAGTTAACTTTTTTTTATTATTCTTGATTCATAAAGACAGAGGAGTTTTAAACCTAGAATAAATTTTAGCGAGTACTTTTAATGAATCCAAGAGTTTTTAAGATACAGGGGTATCTTAAGCACTTTGTTTTTCTGGATATGATAGGATAGGGTGGGCTATTTATATCAGAACCATCTGGAGTAATTAATAAAACCTAAATTACCAAGCCCACAACCTGCATTTGTAGCAAGCACTTCAGGTGATCTTAGCACAGCTGACTTAAGGGCCATCTTAAAGGGGAGTAGATAAGGTTTATTAGTCTCCTTCTATGTAGATTTCACATGTGAATCTACAGAGAACAGGGTCCACAGCATTTACTAATTCCTCAAAATTCACAAGATTAGTAAACTTAGGCCAGAATGATGATCCTAAGACTCATTACTAGAAACGGGTTCAACTCTCCAAGTTGTTGCTTCTTGTCCAGTGCTCCACCAGCTTTTTCAGATTTGTTGATTGATACAAGACTGAAATGGTACTTAAAAAAAAATATATATATATACACACATATATATACACATATATATACATATACATATACATATATATATATATATATATATATATATATATATATATATATATATATATATATATATACTGCAGCCACATGCAAATAAGTGGAAAAGACACAATAGGCAACCACACTGGAGGCACGGAGAATGCCAGTCTAGATTAGACCACTGTAGGTGCTTACCGGGGAATCATAAGCTAGATTTTTGTTTCAGCAACACTCCATACCAGATGACCAGAATCTAAGACGAAACTGAAAGCACAACTTTGGAAAAGATGGTGGATTCTTGCTAAGGATTACTTATCCAGCTTTACCTCAGGTTCTCATCACCTCACCTTTATGCAGCTATAACTTAGTTGTCTCTCTGCTTTCAGTCTTCCCTGCCATCCAGTTTTGTTTACCATTGCCAAGTGTATTTTTCATTAACTTGGTGATTTGTTGTTACTTCCTTATACTAATTCTAAGATCTCAATTCCCATTTAAAAAAAAAAAAAAAAGGTCCTCTAGAAAAGTCTTATAAAAGCCCAGGTATTTTTCATATTTTAATGCTCTCATGTTCTCAATATCATTTCTGAAATTCATTTAGCATACATTAGCAAAATCTTGTTTTTTTTTCTAATTCTTCATATATATGGAATATCTTTCTAACAGTTGCCACCTTTATTCATGGTGATTTCCACTCAGAAACTCTTCCTGATTTTCCATCCATAGGAATCATTTTATAATGTATCCTACAATGAATGTCAGCAGGTAGAAACTAAGAGCAAGGAGAGTTAGAATAAGAGCTTTTGTATGCTACCACATCTTTGAAAATAATTTTTTTGCCCACAAAATTAATTTCCTACCCTCTTAGACTGATTGACATTCAAAGTCTGGATCCTTTATAGAATTTCTCTCATTGAGGCTTTAGCTAAATCAGGTCATCTCTGTTTTTGTTTGTTCTACATCCTTTCCAGTCTGTCTCCCCTGTCTTCCCTACTATCTGCTCTTTATAGGTTAGCATTCTCTTCCTTATCCCCTTGTCTCTCTGTCTGTCTCCCTTCCTTTCTTTCCTTCCATCCTTCTTCCCCTCCCGTTCCCTCCCCTCCCCTCCCCTCCCCTCCCCTCTCCTCCCCTCCCCTCCCCTCCCCTCCCCTCTCCTTCCCTCCCCTTCCCTCCCCTCAGCCTGGACATCCCAGGCTACCCTTCAGAGTTACTATGTAGCAGAAGATGACCTAGAACTTCATCAATCTTCTGGGCCTAGTTTATGTGGCACTGGGGATAGAACACAGGGTTTGGTGCATGGTAGGCAGGCACTTTTCAGCAAACAGTCTTCCAAATGAGCTACATTTCAAGCTCTAAAGGTTGGTGTTCTTTAACATCCTCCAAGGCTGTGTTCTCAGTTGTCTTCCTGTTCCCTATAGGTTCTCTCAAGATAGTCCATTTCCTTGACAATTATTAATAGGGTTCCCATCACTCTTGTGCTACAGTGTTATATTTTCATCTGCCTACTAGAAACATTGAACCCGATTTTGTTATATTTATTGACAAATTTCACTTTATAGATTGTTGAAAGTGTGCTATGGCAAAAACACAGATGGACATGTTTGTGTCCTTCTACAGTGTCAGAGTTTATTGAATGATAATAAATTCACAAGGTACAGCAGTTTCAGTGGCAGCAATTTGCCAGTTAACCCTGCCTTCTTTGGTGATCTGACTGAGGAAAAGGTACATTCTTTTGCTTCAATCTTACTTATTAGTATTAACTCTCATATAATATATTGCAAGCAAACGTTTCTCTATGTATGCGCTTTACAGAATGAATATAAGTTAAGTGACTATGACAGAGTTTCAGAAGAGGCCTGAGAGAAATGCAAATAGAGTGTGTATTGATAAAATAATGAACTCAGAATCCGCCATATTGAAGAAACTGTTGTTGTAGAGATCAGGCTGCAGGAGAGTCATGATTGAAGCTGAAGATGTAGTTGGCTATAGAGGCAAGGAGGACAGAACTGTTTTAGAACAAGAATTAGTGGCTTCTGGTCCAGATGGGTGGAGGCCAATCAAGTAGGCCATGTCAACAGAAGGGACCAAGCTGAGCTCAAGCCCCAGAGAAAATCAAGAGTTTTCTGCTTGTCGGTCCTTCACACAGGCACTCGCACACACACAAACATATTCGTGCACGCATATGCAGTGTGCACACCAAGTATCAGATGACAGGAAGGTATGGAGCCATTATCATCACAACGCTAGGAAAATACAACTTTATGAAGTTCATTTGAGAGATTTATACTCCTTTAATCTGTTCTGTCTGATTAGTTCTTGAGCCTGGGTTTCCTGATATGATTTTAGTACATGTACCCTTATGGCCTCAATTCACTGATAACTGTCTGAGAGGTACCCTTCTACTACCAGGAGTAAGTCATTTGCCACTGTACCACGTGGGTAGCACTAGACAGATGGTGATTTTTACTTGTCCACCCAGGAGGACTGTCTTCCTCCATCCATGAAACTGAGTCAAAGGCTGCCTGTAAAATGGAATGTCTCTCTGGGCACAGCCTAAACAAGCCACTTTCCTATGGAGTAACTTAGACTGAGGGAGCTTTCTCTCGACAATAGATTGTTTGTATTAACAGCTTTGTGTTAGTGGTGATTCAAGTTTTGTTAAACTAGTTTGAGAAGGAACAGGTTTTTGAATATTCAGCTATTTCCCACATACTGAGGATATTCTATGTTTCTGTTATTTCTTGTAAAAAATCTTGCAGTTGCAAAGGTTGAATATTTTTAGCAAGAACTAATTGTTTTATTTTTAAAAACTTATTTGTGCGTGTGTGTGTGTGTGTGTGTGTGTGTGTAGTATGTATGTATGTATGTATGTATCAGGAGCAGAATATATGTGTGCATTTGGGTGGGTGCACATATCCCATTGGGCAAGAAATGGAAAACATACTAATTTAATTTTTTTCTTTCCAGTTCATTTCAGATCTGCTTTATTTCTACAAGTGATCATGAAATGCATATCCAATAATGTTACTTGTCAGATTAAAAATCTTCACTGACGGGGCTGGGGATTTAGCTCAGTGGTAGAGTGCTTGCCTAGCAAGTGCAAGGCCCTGGGTTCTGTCCCCAGCTCTGAAAAATAGAAAAGGAAAAAAAATCTTCACTGACTTCCAAAACTTTACATTTAGAAGTTAAATGGCCTGCTCCAACGTTTTTTAAAACTTAATTTCCATTTAGTATGCAGCATACCCAAGCTGACTTCAGATAAAAGTTAGCCAAAGAGTAATATTTTAGAATCCAAAGGTTAATTTGTCTTTTTTTCCCCCTTAAAACGATGACAGTGAAATTTTTTTGTGTGTAGCAAAGCATTGTTTCAGAGTGGTTGTAGGAAAATAGATACAGCAAAATTTATATTTACACTCAAGGCCCTTTCCATGGTTTCCATGGGCATTAATACCTGAGCCCATTTTTCAAATAAAATCATAATTATAATACCAATTGATAAACTCACTTTTGTCTAGTAGAATAATATTAAGTTTCTATTTGTAAAATTATAAAGTTATTCAAAGGAATTGGGAGACTTGACAAATTTGTTTTGAATTCAGATATAAATGGAGGGTAAAGATTTATATCTGACTTAGCCAACAATTTCTTTGTGTATTATCCTTTTCTTTTTTTCAAGACAAAGTTTCTCTGTGATCCCTGGCTAGCCTAGAACTAACTCTGTAGATCAGACTAGCTTTGAACTCAGATCCACTAGCTTCTACCTCTTGAATACTGGGCTAATACCTGACATTAGAAGTTCTCTTAATCATCTTGCTACTAATCAGACAACCGTGTGAAATACATGTAGGCTGTGATCCCTTTAGGGATTGGTTAAATGACCTGTCACAGGGCTTACCTAAGACTATCATAAAACATAGATATTTACATTATAATTCATAACGCTAGCAAAATTAAAGTTATAAAGTAACAAAGAAAATAATTTTATGGTTGGGGGTCACTATATCATGAGAAACTGTATTAAAGGGTCACAGCATTAGGAAGGTTGAGAACCACTGTTCTAAAATATGGCTTCTTACCACAGGTCTACTAAGTGTATCCTGAAGAGCCTTACCTGAACCTCTTCAAATTGTATTAACATCTGCATTATGAAATATGTCAACTCTGACTGAGTTCAAAGGTTTATGTTAGTTAACTCCCTTCATATGGCAAAATATTTAGTAATACTTTCTGATGTAACTTCTTTTAATCCTTCATAAATTAATGTCATTGGCATTCATGAATACTACTATGCCCATATTATTATGTTGCACTTTTATCAGGGTAGAACGGAAAGACAGTATATACACATGTAACTTACATTCCAATTTAAAGGTACTAGTCTCCAAAAGGTTCCCAGATTCTGAGACTGACTAGTTTTTTCTTAGGTTGTAAAAACTCTAAGGTTCAGATGCTTGGTTCCAAAAGGTTACTACTTGTGTTTTCCTTCCCAACTATCAGAATGCCCTGTCTACAAATAGAACAATGGTAGAGATTTCAATCTTGAACAGATACCTCAATAATATAGTACATTACACATGGAAAATTCAGAACAGTAATAAAAGACAAGAAATTTATTTCCAGAAAATTAAAAGAGCTATATGGGCCACATAGATTCAAAACACCTGTTGATTGAGTTCGAGAGATAGTCTTTGTGGTAAAGTACCTGCTGTGTTAAGTATGAGGACCTCAGTTCAAATTCCCAATAGTCCAGTACACACACACATACACACACACACACGAGAGAGAGAGAGAGAGAGAGAGAGAGAGAGAGAGAGAGAGAGAGAGAGAGAGAGAGAGAGCGCGCTCTGCCCTTTTATTTTGTGCTCAGGTTTAGCTAATGTCTGTCTGTGTCTCTCCCCATCTCCTCAGAGTCTCACTGTAGTCCAGACTGGCCTCAGCTTAGCAATCTTCCCTGCTTCAACCAACTCCTGAGTGTTGGTATTACAGGCATGTGCCAGTATGTCTTGCTAAGACTTACTCTATTTGTCATGGTGACAATATAGAGTGCTGAGTGAAAGTTCCTTTCTGGGAGTTATAAGGAGGTACTAATGGATCAAAAATCAACTATAATAATTCCACAAACATAGGAACAACCTTTAAAAAGCCAATCAGAAGCATCTCAGTAATCAATAGTAACAAAATAATTTTAAAAGAATACAGCATTTGAAACCATGAAAAACACATTTTGTAGCAGTCTTTTCATACAAGTGTGACAACTGCTAACTTGTGAGCAAGGATGCTAATTTGTCCATACAAGTAAAAACAATTTTGTACTATAAAGACTAATGTGAATGTAAATAAGAATAACTGGTATATGGGAATGTTATGGTAAAGAAAAGGAGAAACATGGTTGATAAGGAGTTTTCAGGTAAGTATTGTAGTATTTCAGTTAAGATTAGGAAAAATTAAAAATGTAGCCTGTAACAATGCCTCATTCACACCAGCATTCTAAATCAGAGTGGCACCAAAGGGACATTTTGTTTGTAAACTTAGATATGGTCTCACTGTTATAATTTGTTGGTTTAGCTTGTATTACTCTTAGAGTAGCAATGATCACAATAATTTTTATGCCTGCTATGTATCTGGTATAGCTTAGAGGATTTTTAATAATCCGAACAATCTTATTCAGTATGTTATAGCAGCAGAAAGTGAGGCTTAGAGAAATTAAGCTACTTCCTATAATCATGAAACTAGCTGTCTATGGTCGCCCACTACTCAGATAACTGAAAGCATTTTATACATCATAGTGCTTCCCCACCCTGTGATACCTCCTGAACTTTCCCCAGACATCTATTTAAGCTTGAGTCAGAGAGAAATTTCCATGTAATAATAGCATTTGTGCTTTGTTTTTAAAAAGCAATTGTGTCCAGAGACAAAAGAAAACGAGGTGAGGTCAAATGAAGAGCCACTCCTCAGAAAGAGTTCCCGACGGTTTGTCATCTTTCCAATCCAGTACCCTGATATTTGGAAGATGTATAAGCAAGCACAGGCATCTTTCTGGACAGCAGAGGAGGTATGTGGCATCGCTCGGATCTCATTCGCTCCTGCCTCATAGAATAGAGAAAGATTTTTACTCATAAGTATGGCTCATAATTAATATAGATTATTAGTGCTCATCAGGAATAAATATAACTAATTCATCAACTTAAATTGAACATAATTGGATTAGTATCTGTACATAAGTTTCTTGGTACAAGAAAATGACAAGCCATTCTGTTAGATTTTTGTGTTTGTTTCTAAGGTCTTTCTGTAAGTCCACAGTCATGATCCTCTTGCCTTTACTGCTAATAAACTGTGGGCCATTTTCTTCTTTTTAAGATTTATTATTTTTTATTCTGTGTGCATGATGAGTGTTTGCCTGCATGTGCCTGTATGGCCCGTGTGTGTGCCTGGTTCCTCAGGGAGCAGCAGAGATTGCTGGGTTCCCAGGAATTGGAGTTAGAGGTGTATGTGAGCTGTCATGTGAGTGTTGGGAATTGAACAGCCACAGCCAGTGCTCGTAACCGCTGAGCGGGCTCTGCAGCTAGCCCACAGTCTTTATTTTTTTATTTATTTTTTTATTTATTTATTTTTTTGGTTCTTTTTTTTCGGAGCTGGGGACCGAACCCAGGGCCTTGTGCTTCCTAGGCTCTACCACTGAGCTAAATCCCCAACCCCCACAGTCTTTATTTTTAAATAGGTTCTTGGTTTGCTATGACTACATGAGACCAGTGTTGCCTTTTTGCTTGTTTTTATACTCATTTAAGAGTGCATGTGTTTGTGCAATTGAACTGACATCAGCGGGCTAAGCCCTTGGCAGCAAATAGCTTTACCTGCTGAGTCATCTTGTCAGGCCTAACACCAGTTCATACATAGGGCCAGCACAATGAACAGAGTTGCAGCTATAGTTTTAAGAAATGAAGGGTGAGAAATGGGCGTGGTGGTGCACACCTTTAATCCCACATTCAGGAAGCAGAGGCCTCCTGAATCCCTGAGTTTGAGGCCAGCCTAGAATACAGAGTGAGTTCTAGGACAGCCAGGGCTACACAGGGAAACCCTGGCTCCAAAAGAAAACACCAAGAACAACAACAAAAAGCTGCTGAAAGGGTGAAAACTGTGAGGACCCTGCACTAGCTTGAGAGGTGGATCTGGCTAGACAAAGGTGCAGTCATGTAAGCAGTTTGGTCATCTTTGCAGGGCACCTTTAAGCCTGCCAGGTTGAGTTCACAGTCTAACTCTGCCTTCAGCTGAAGCAAACCTGAGGCAGCTGCCCCAGCAGGCAACTACTGATCACTTACTGGGAATGTAAGTTTTTTCCCTTCAAAGGGAGTTGAACACACTAGTCACACTAGTTAGATAATACTTGCTGGTTTAATAAGAACAATTATTTTGCAAATGATTGTGGTATAGTTTAATTAAACACACAAATAGTTATTGTCTTTATTATTTAATTATTTCTTATTCATGATAGCAACACAGCATCCTTGCTCTGTATATGAGTCAGTAAGCATCCTCATCTCTGGATAGCCGTATCTATGTGAGTAAATACCATTGGATCTGTATGCCTGTCAGTCAAGAGACCAAATCTGGGCTGGACAAAAGCACTCACTAAGCAAGCCTGATGGCCTGAGTTTGATTCGTGAGTCTACAGTGGAAGGAGTGGGCTAACTTTTGAATTTTCCTCTGATCTCTACACATGTGTTGTAGCACGCACATGATCTCTCTCACTCCACCTCTTAAACACTTCCACACCCCACACATATGTGTGCAATAAGTAAGTAGATAAACAGATGGTTTTGGAAAGAGACCATATATATCTGTGGAAATAGCACCCTGTGAAGAGTGCAGGGTCTGAGGCCAGGCTGCTTCAGTGCTAATCCTGCTTTGCCGCAGACTTGTCTGTGGAATGCACCGCTCTCTGCATTCTCATTCTAAATCGGGCTAATAGTGTGCAACATATCGAGTTGTTATGAGGATCAATGAAATAGTTACAATCATCTTTGACACTAAATAAATGTAAAATGTGACTTCCTACAAAGAATGGAGAAGTTTTAACCTAGAATTTTAAAAGACACCAATGTCTGAAATTTCTTCTACACTATTTTGGATATTTATCTACCTTTCTTATATTGTCAAAATTATTATTATGTATTATAGTTGACATATAGAGCAAAACATCCAACTGAAACAAGTACTCAGTATGATTTGCACACCTGACAAATAGGGAACTATTTGTCTGTGGTTTTTAGAAAGCTTCTGTTAGATATGGTTCAGAGAACAAGTAGAGCACACAGTTATCTTTTCATTTGTCATGTTTTAAAACGGTACCTGTGATATTTGGGTTTCTGAAAAATACATTGGAAATTAATTTCTTCTTTTTGAAACTGTAATAAATATCTCATGACCAAGACATACTAATTAAAAAAATTAAAACACAGTTGATATGGATTTTGCAGAAAGCTTGTTTTGAAAGGAAGTCAAAGATATTTTTAGTCCAAGATATTAAACAAATTATGCAAAAACAGTTAACTTTATATTCTAGTTTTAAGATCTGTGGTGGAATTTAATTACCAAATATTAGGCACTGACTCAGAAGACAAATTATATAGGCTTGGGGATTTTTTTTAAAAAATCAGTTAGACAATTCCTATAATCAGCTTTTTGTTACTATGACAAAAATACCTAAGAAAATAAAGTTATATAGTAATAGTGCCACGGGGTAGCAACCAAGACTTTATTTTAACACATGGGTCTATGGGGAACAGTGAGGATCTAAAACTGTAGGGGCAAGTCTGGAATTAATATGTAGATGATAAAATTGAGGATGAGCTCAAATAAAACTGCACAAGAGATTTTGTGTTTCTAGAAGAGAATATAACCACAGTTATATAACAGCATTTTAAAGCCCAGTGTTTAAAGAAGCAAGTTTAATATTTAGGACTAGACATTGCAGTATTAAATACTGTCAGGAATCCCCCTCATCCTGCTGTATCTCCAGAACTTACCACCTGCATGTATTGAGTGCTCAACGAACGCTTAAAAGTAGCAGGAAAAGTGTTAGAGAGATTGAGGTTTTGTTAGAATAATTAAAAGGAGAGCAAACCAGCAGAGTTTACAAAGGACAGGTACAGATTTCAAATATTTGTCATATTGTTGTTGAACATAGGTAGAGATTTTACAAGAGCTATTGTTTGGTCTTCTTCAAATTTGTTAAGTTGAGTCCTTAATCCCCAGTGTGATGGTGTTTGGAGCGGGGCACCGGAAGGTATTTGGTAATGAGGATGATGAGGATAGAGATCTCATGCATGGATTAATGCCTTTATTTCTTAAAGATTTATTTATTATATGTAAAGTACACTGTAGCTGTCTTCAGACACACCAGAAGTGGGCATTACAGATCTTTACTACAGATGGTTGTGAGCCACCATGTGGTTGCTGGGAATTGAACTCAGGACCTCTGGAAGAGCAGTCAGTGCTCTAAACCACTGAGCCATCTCTCCAGCCTCACATTCCAGCTTTTAAAAGTCCCATAGTCTTTACCAATTCAATCACTTTAAAATATCCAATCTTTCTAAGTTCTAGCCTCTTTAAAATCTCTAAAATCTCTAAAATATCCATTTTCTCTAAATATTCAAAATCTCTTTGAAAGTCCAAAGTTTCTCCAAAACTTTAAATTTTTTACAGTTAAGTCTCTTAACAGTAGCCTCTTGTTAAAAAAAAAAAAAAAGTTAAGTACTTTCTTACTCCCAGAGGGAAGAAAAGTGCACAGTCACAACCAAATCAAAGTCTAGCAGTGTAAAAAGTTCAGTGTTGCTCCTCTGAGGTTCACTCAGTGTCTTGGGCTCCACCACAGGACTTGTGCTGCATTTCCCCTGCTGTCCCCTTTGCCACTGCAGTGTCTCCTGGCCTCCCCTGCTGTCCCCTCTGCCACACTGCAGTGTCTCCTGGCCTCTCCTGCTCTCCCCTCTGCCACTGCAGTGTCTCCTGGCCTCCCCTGCTGTCCCCTCTGCCACACTGCAGTGTCTCCTGGCCTCCCCTGCTGTCCCCTCTGCCACACTGCAGTGCCTCCCCTGGCCTCCCCTGCTCTCCCCTCTGCCACACTGCAGTGCCTCCTGGCCTCAGGTTGTCCCCTCTGCCACTGCAGTGTCTCCTGGCCTCCCCTGCTGTCCCCTCTGCCACACTGCAGTGTCTCCTGGCCTCCCCTGCTGTCCCCTCTGCCACACTGCAGTGTCCCCTGGCCTCAGGTTGTCCCCTCTGCCACACTGCAGTGTCCCCCTGGCCTCAGGTTGTCCCCTCTGCCACACTGCAGTGTCCCCTGGCCTCAGGCTGTCCCCTCCACAGCTCCTGCTGCTCCTGGTAGTTGTCCCATGGTACTGGCATCTCCAAATTTTCGGACTTGCTGCTGTACCTGGGCGGCCTTCATTGGCATCGCCTGGCCTTTTAGGTTCTCTAGCCCTGCCACACACGGCCAGGCCTCAGCTGCTCTTCAGGACCCCTTCATGCCTTCAAAACCAGTACCATCTGGGTGACTTTTATACTCCCCAGTTTGGCAGCTTTGGTCCCAGCAGAATCACCAGGGCTCCAGACTTAGGATCCTCTGATGCCGGCATTCTTCAGAATCACTGCTAATTTCTTATCCAGCTAACCAGCATCAACTGCCTCAGGAAAACAAAGGCTTGCTTCAGTGGTGCTGGTCTCATGGTAATCACAGCTGACTCTTCAGCTTCATCTGACCAGGAAACACACATTCCTAATTCAAAATAGCATACAGCCCTATGGTCTTTCAAGGGACTCTTAAACTTCCCTCCTAAATGTCACAAGCCAGGCCACCAATGTCTGTATCGCTCTCAACTGGGGTTTCTTCTTTCAAAATGACTGTGTCGTGTGTCAAGTGGACATAAATTTAGCCCCCACACACCTGGATCTTGGATTTACAGCTTTCATAACTGTGTTGTGGGTTTTTGTTGTTGTTGTTGTTGTTTGTTGTTGTTGCTGTTGTTGTTGCGGTAATTACTGAAAAGTCGGTGCCTTTATCCTGCAGTAGTGCCAGCACTATAGGACCACTTGGCATCTGCAGAGCACCTTCATCTTAGCAGTCTCCTGTCCCAGCTGTCACTGATCCACACAGGCCCCCTGGTACTCTCTGACCCGGGCGATCACTCTCTGGTGTTAGTTCCAGCACTGTAGGGCCATATAGAACTAACAATAATTTATCTCCGTGGCTCCACACTGCCCCCAAGTACTCTTTGACCCAGGTGGTCTGAGAGCCATTCCAGTGTGGCACCTTGCCATGCTGGTCCCTAGAGTTAGTTTTGGCACCAGAGGGCCATATGGAACTAACCATAATTTATCCCTGGTTGGTATCTGTCCTGGCTGCCTCTCTGCTAGCCTCGATCTCTGCCCACACTCCAACATGCCCAACAAGTCCAAAACTCCAGAAACTTGTAATTTAACAATGGCTTTATCTCAGATTTATTTAGCAAATCTTACACCCCACAGACTGTCCACACCATAAACTCAGAGCCAAATGATAAAGATGTAATCTGCCCACCTAGATAAGATCAATTGACCTATAGATGTCTGTCCCTTAGGAAATAGTCATAATTACCTAGGGCCATTTAAGACCACCCAGATCTGGGTAGGCCTTGTCCTTCTCTGTCTCCATATTGATTCTCCTCCTTCCCCTTCTCTCCCACCTTAATAAAGCTTTGTCCCCGCCTTACTTTTTACTGTTCAATCATGGGCCTTGACCTAATTTGTGCCAGCCCACACCTGCATATAGACATCAACCTACAGTGTTTTGTTCGTTTTGGTTTTGTTTTAAGCTGTTAGGTCTGTAGTGATGAGTTAGCAGCAAGAGCCAGCTAAGAAACAGTAAGGAACATTTAAGGACCACTTGGAAAGTTTGGATTTGCCAAATCTTAGAGTGCATCACTCTCCTAGCTCCAAAGAGTAATCCTAGTGAGCATTTTCATAGGTAAGTTCTATTCTCGAAGAAGCCATATCTATAAACTGCTTTAGAACGCAGGTGACCCTTCCTGATGTGAGGATTTCTCAGGAAGGAGGAGTAGCTGGCAGTAGGATAGAGGCTATCACTTGTTTGCAGGTGCTGAGTTACTGTTAATAACGAAGTAACTATTTCATGAAAAAGGACTCCTGATGTCAGTTGATCTACTTTCCGGACTTGACTAGTTTTCACTCTCTCCTTTTTGTCCATTCTTTCACTTGGTGCCAAGCCACTAGCTTTGTTAATTTTAATATTTTAAAAGTGTATCCTGGCCAACTAAATTAGCCAAAAAAAAAAAAAAAAAAAAAAAAAAAAGAAGAAGAAGAAGAAGGCAGGTTCCTTTGCAAATGTCCTTCCCTTCTTTCTTCTCTCCCTCTCTTCCTCCCCCACCCCCACTTCCTTGAATGTGCCAGGATTGTTTTGTGTTCTTTAAACAAATTTTCCTTGATATGATTAAGGTATGGATGATGATGATGTAGAACAGACACACACACACACACACACACACACACACACACACATACACACGCACAGAGACACACGCATGCACATGTGTATGAACTTTCTCCCATTAGCACACATGTACACTCTCTCACACACTTACCCGTTTCCTCCGGTGTGGCAGGAACATTATAATCTACTAATAGGCAGATGTTCTGCGCACAACTCCTTATTAGCACAATGCTTGTCTTCCTTTGACTTTTGTGATTTTTAATCTTTTCTTTCTCACATTGCTGCAATGCCATAGCTTGTCTGGAACGTTTTCTAAACTGTCTAAGTGGAAAAAATGGAGTGTTTTCCTTCTAGGTTGACTTGTCCAAGGACCTCCCTCATTGGAACAAGCTTAAGTCGGAAGAGAAGTATTTTATCTCCCACATCTTAGCATTTTTCGCAGCCAGCGATGGAATTGTAAATGAAAACTTGGTAAGATTTTTATTTTACCGCTGTTCCTATTTTGTACTTGAACGACAGTAATATCACCATAGCTCCTGCCTGAGGAAAGAAAGGCTCAGTAATGGAGTAGATGAATATCAACTTCTGTTTAAAAATATACGGGGTATGTGTGCATATGCAGGCAGAGGCCAGAAGAAACCTTAGCTGTCATCCTCTGTTGCTGTCTGACTTGAGAGCAAGTCTCTTCATTGAACTTGGAGCTCACCATTACTTGGTTAAGTTGACTGCTGAGAGCCTCACAGACGCTCTGTCTCTGGGGCCACAGCCCTGGGATTGCAGGCTCACAGACACATGCCCAGATTCTTACGTGAGTGCCAGGGAATCCAAACCTAGGTTCTCCAGCTGATGTAGCATTCTTATCCAGCAAAGGTGTCTCCCCAAACATCAAAGTTTAATTTCTGAGTATATTTTTCTCATGAAGTTTCCCAGAAAAAGATAGGTAACTGTCAAATGACTAGCAATATATTACAAAATCAAGCATGAATTATACCAATTAAAGCTACACACAGTGAAGGGCTGAAGATGCCCCTGTGACTATATACTGCTTCCTAGCATTGCAGAGGCCCTGAGTTTTATCCTCAGTGACGTGAAAACAAAATCCAGAAAATGCACAGATTTCATAAACTTGATTTTTCCCCTCAGATAACGAACTTTATAGAGAATTTGCCCTTTATGACCCTCTGCAGGTCTGTGTAGGTCTCCCCCACTTAGAAATCATGTGATCAGTCAGGAGGAATGGGATCTTGGTAAGGAGGACAGAATTAGGAGCATCAATAATGAACCAGAAGAACTTAAACGAATCAGTCTACCATTGGGAAAGAAGTTCGACAAAGCAAAATCACTGTTTTGGTTTTTGGAGTTATTCTAAAATTTACTGTTCCGAAGTAGTGATTCCACATTAAAGATAAATTCATTCCACTTGGAGTACGTTCGTTGGAGTTGTAGGCACAGCTCAGTGGGCATCTGCCTAATGTAAGTAAAATGCCAGGCTCAACTTCAAGCACCAGAATTGCCAGCTGAACAATACTGTTAAAGTTGCTGCTTTAAAGGATCCATAGAGGTTAGAGTATGTATTGCTTGGAATAGAGTGCTTGCCTAGCATGAGTCAGACACTGGGTTCAGTCCTGAGCACTACAAGACAAGAGGAGAAAAGAAGAAAAGACGATAATGCTTTCATGTCCATTTGTGGTATAACAGGCATGTTCCCCCCAAAATGTTGTATTAAACTTTACGTGTGTGTGTGTATGTGTGTGTATGTATGTATGTATGTATGTATGTATGTGTGTATATGTGTATGTATATGTGTGTATGTATGTGTGTATGCGTGTATATGTGTATGTATGCGTGTATGTATGTATATGTATGTGTGTGTATGTGTGTGTGTGTGTGCGTGCGTGCGTGCGTGCGTGATCCCACGGCATGTGTATGGAAGTCAGAGGACAACTCAGAGGAATCAGCTCTCTCCTTCCATCATGAGGTTCCAAGGATGGAGCTCTGGTCGTTAGGTTTGGCAGCAAGCACCTTTACCTGATAAGCCTTCATATTGATCACATTTTTATATTTTGAGACAAGATCTTACTATGCTCCCTAGGTTGGTCTTGAAATCAGAATCCTGTCCAGCTTCTTGAGTGCTGGAAAACACAAAAGACTTTAAATGAGAGCTCTGATGTCTAAGCTGTCCTTGTGCTGTGTGAGCAGTGTTTCGTGAGAGCCTGCTCACTGGATCTTTCTGTCTCCCTTATTTTCTCAGGTGGAGCGTTTTAGTCAAGAGGTGCAGGTTCCAGAGGCTCGCTGCTTCTATGGCTTTCAGATTCTCATCGAGAATGTTCACTCAGAGATGTACAGTTTACTAATAGACACTTACATCAGAGATCCAAAGAAGAGGTATTACTGCGGGGCTTTTCTTGGTTCTTTTTTTTTTTTTTTTTTTCGGAGCTGGGGACTGAACCCAGGGCCTTGCGCTTCCTAGGCAAGCGCTCTACCACTGAGCTAAATCCCCAACCCCAGCAGGGCTTTTCTTTACAAAGGCTTAGCCTTCTGCTTACATTAAGAGTAGAATTCATTCCAAAACTACAATGTTAAAGATGATTTACATATGGGAGATCATGAGTGTAGTTTCCTATTGCTCAATAATGTGTTCAAGTAAAACCTGGCGTAGAACCAGTTAGTCTTTAGATTCATAGCATCTTAAAACCTTGTGGTATTACTAAATTGAATATTTGCATTTCATTGATTTTCATATCAACTTATATCTAAGTCACTAATCTTGAGTTTTACTTTTATTTCTATATTCACCATTATGAACATACAAAATATAGAAAATCTAGATTTGATAGTATACTGTAAGAGTTATAATTGTTGTCTCTGATTATTGAAACAATCCATTTAATAAAATGAATGAATAATCTTTTCATGATTTTTTTTATAGGGAATTTTTATTTAATGCAATTGAAACAATGCCGTATGTTAAGAAAAAAGCAGATTGGGCTCTGCGCTGGATAGCAGATAGGAAATCTACTTTTGGTATGTAGTGTTAACTTGTATGTATCAGCCAAGCCTTATGGGGTCATGACACATCAAAGATCAGAAAGTCTGGGTTTTAACATAAAAATTGGACATTTCCATAGGATAAATTTTAAATTTAAAAAATTTATTATTTGTGTGTGTGTGTGTGTGTGTGTGTGTGTGTGTGTGTGTGTGTGTGTGTGTGTGTGTTATAATCCAAAAACATTCTGGAGACAGTGTCACAGATATGATGCTACTAAAGACATTTTAGGAATGAGTTTCTACAGAATTCTTGCCTAACAGTAAGTACACTTTAAAGTTGGCTCATCTTTTAATCTTTAATTTTTTTTTCTTTTTTCTTTTTTTCGGGGCTGGGGACGGAACCCAGGGCCTTGCGCTCACTAGGCAAATGCTCTACCGCTGAGCTAAATCCCCAACCCCAAGTTGGCTCATCTTTAACAGCATTTTATGCTCTAGGTAAATTCATTGCCTTCAGCTGATTTTTAAATTATTCTATAATGATAACAATGTTTTAGAAATGTTTACTAGTAGTCTTTTAGCAACAATAGATTGCTAGCAAAAATATAAACCTTAGCAGCCGCTCCTCCCGTTCACAGACAGTTGTCATAGCGTTTGTGTTGTACCTCCCATTCTAGTATACACACAGGGAACTCTCACACAGGCCTTTACAGGCAAATCACCTCTTTGATTTGTTTGTTTGTTTGGTGTATGGAGATCCATGTGTCTGTGTGTGTGTGTGTGTGTGTGTGTGTGTGCAGACAGCAGCACTTACTCCAGTCTGTTTGTCACAGAGTTTGAAATAAACATGTCTTTCCACCCTAGCAGGCAGGAATGGAAACCCCTGCTTTGGAGAGCTTTGTGCGCAATACTCACATTTGTTTTGTTTCTTAGGAAAATGCCCCATGTATTTATAAACTTGCAAATGCCTCAGCATCTAGTTAGAAAATGGAACTTTTGTCTCCTAGGGGAAAGAGTGGTGGCCTTCGCTGCTGTAGAAGGGATTTTCTTCTCTGGATCATTTGCTGCTATATTCTGGCTAAAGAAGAGAGGCCTCATGCCTGGGCTGACTTTTTCAAATGAACTGATCAGCAGGGATGAAGTAAGGAAAAACGTGTTCTTCCACTTATGTTATATGTGGTCACTTGTTTTTCATTCCCCTGGAGAAAGTGTGTGTATTGATGAAAGTATTCTGGTAATGAGAAGGAAATAGAAACTCACGTCTTCCTGGGTCTGCGAGACATTGTTTCCCATCCTCATCTCCTACCATTCCTCCTTGGTCTCTACGAATCCTTAAATAGGAATGGACTTACAGATTTGCCTTGGGCATCATTGTGTGACTTCCTGGCTATTGTCTGTCCTTGTCCAGTCAGCTACCATGTAAGTGCTTATGACTCCCCAAGCTCCAAGTCCCAAACCTACACTCCAGTGCATGCTAGCTGTGTTTTCCTGGTAGCTTCCACACATATCTCCAACACGTACCTCAGGAGTCGAGATTCATTATCATCCCCCACATGTGCTGCTTGATTTGTCTTGCAGATGTCACAACCCTGGCATCCTGGGAGCCACTTAAAGTGGCTTCTTTTTCTGCCACATACATCTCTAACTAAGTTGTGTCTTCTTTTGCTTTCAATACCCCTTTATTTTTCCTCCCAGTTTTATGTTTTATCTTTTTCACCTGTTAACCGCTTTTTTTTAAAGATTTATTCATTTATTATATATAAGTACACTGTAGTTGTCTTCAGACACACCAGAAGAGGGCATTGGATCTCTTTTACAGATGGCTGTGAGCCACCATGTGGTTGCTGGGAATTGAACTCAGGACCTCTGGAAGAGCAGTTGGGTGCTCTTAACTGCTGAGCCATCTCTCCAGCCCGTTAATTGCTTTTTCAAAAGAGGCAGCTCAACATTCTTATCCCATTAGGTAAAATTCTTTTTTTAACACATCTGTTTGAAATCTAAGCCTGTCTTGTCCTTAAGAGTTCATAGCATAAAAGTATGTATCTCCCCACTTTGTTAGACTCCAAGCTTTTCTCCCCATAATTTATTTTTCTTTCACTTTACATCCCAATTGTACTATCCCTTCCCTTTCTACTAGAGAAGAGGAAGCCCCCTTGAGTACCACCCCACCCTGGGACATCTAGTCCCAGCAGGACTAAGCACTCATCCCCCACTAAGGCCCAACCAGGCAGTCCAGACAGGGGAAGGGGATCCGATGGTAGGCAACAGAGTCAACAGCTCCCAACTCCTGCTCTAGTTCTTAGGGGACCCACATGAATATCAAGCTGCACATCTGCTGCAAATGTGGGGGTGGCTAGTTCCAGCTCCTGCATGCTCTTTGGTTGGTGGTTCAGTCTCTATGAGTCTCCATGGAGCCAGGTTAGTTGACTCTGTAGGTTTTCTTGTGGTGCCCTTGACCCTTCCTGCTTGCTTACTCTCTCCCCCACTCTTCCACCATACTCCTGGAGCTCCTCCTGATGTCTGGCTGTGTGTCTCTGCATCTGTCTCCACTGGTTGGTGGATGAGGTCTCTTGGGAGACAGTGCTGCTAGGCTCCTGTCTGCAAGCATAACGAAGTCTCATTAATGGTGTGGGGGGTTGGCTTTCTCCCATGCAGTGGGTCTAAGCTGGGCCAGTCATTGGTTGGCCGTTCCCTCGGTGTCCGCTCCACCTTTGTCCCTGTGCATCTTATAGGCAGGGCAGTATTTGGCTGACAGCTTTGCTGAGTGGGTTGATGTCTCCCTCTTTCCAGCAGAAGTTCTGCCTGGCTATAGGAGGTGGCCACTTCAGTCTGCATCCCCCGCTGGTAGGAATCTCAGCTAGGGTCACCCCTAAAGACTCCCGTAGCCCCTCCCATCCCAGGTGTCCAGCTGGTCCCAGAGATTTACGTGTATAGATGTTTTTCCTAAAGGTATGGGTGTGTGCCCTTAGGCATGGAGTTCAGAAGAGAGTTGGAGCTCCCAGCACTGTAATTACTGATGGGTTGTGAGCCAGCACATGGGTGGTGGTGCTGGGAGCTGAGCCCAGTCCTTTTCAAAAGCAAGTGCTCTGAACGGCCGAGCTAACTCTCCAGCCCCACGGGTAGTATTTTTAAGTGCATAAATGCTTCATATAATTACACTCTTCTGTTGGACATCTTTAACTTTCTAATCATTTGGACAGCAAATGCCATGAATACTATAAAGAATTTATCAAAAGGCCAATGAAAGCAGAGGTAATAATGTTTAGTATTTTGTTATAGTCCTTTATAGATGTTTGTACATTTAAATCTCTCTATTTCTTTTTCTCTATCCCTGCCCCCATGTGTGTATATCCTATTTTTATGATTTGTAGTTTTTCTTTTTTTTGGAGCTGGGAACCGAACCCAGGGCCTTGCGCTTGCTAGTCAAGCACTCTACCACTGAGCTAAATCCCCAACCCATGATTTGTAGTTTTTATGTTGTTTGTTTGTTTGAGACAGGTTCTCACCATGTAGCCCAGGCTAGCCTTGTATTGGATGTTTTCCTGCTTCCACCTCTTGGGTGTTGGGATTACAGGCATGAGTCACTATACCATTCTTTTTCCAGTGGGCAAACATTGTGAGCCTTTTTCTATTAAAGGCATTGTTTCAAAACAGTTTGGTAGGGCCATAATATTCTGATGAATAAATGTATCATTTACTTGTCTAATTAGAAATTTGTTTCCACAACTTTTGTTTAGCTTTTTACTTTTTGACCATATCTAACCGCATAACCCTAACTGCTTGCAGCTCGTTATGTAGACCAGGCTTGCCTTGAACTCACGGATATCCTCTGCTGCCTGAGTGCTGGGGTTACAAACATTCTCCACCATGCCAGGTTGTCTTGCTTTACTAAAGTGAAACTTTGAGTATAAACTTTGTCTTAGCTTTCTAATTTTCTTAAATTGAATCACAGAGAACAATTAGCAGGCCTTTTATATCACTTGCAGATTTCTTTCCAGAAATTTTATAGTGGTTTCCAGCTCCACTTAGCCATGCGTGGACATTTTCCTACCTTATCCTCTCGAGAGTTTATGTTAATTTGTCACGTCCTCGCCTCTCTGATAGGGAGACTGGCACTTTGTTATGTCTGTCTTCACTTGTTTGTGGCTGATGCTGAGCTCTTTCTCAGAGTTATGGGAACCATTTGTATATTTCGTGCAGTTGATCTTGCTCTCTGCCTTTGTTCCTGGAGTGTATTTATTTTTCTTGTTTCTCTAGTTAACGGTCATTTGTATTGGTACTCTGTAATCCTGAGAGGAAAGTCATATTTACCGTGGTCATTGGCTTGTTCCTAAAGTACAGTGATCTATTGGCCTCCTTTATTATTACTGCTGTTGTTGTTTGTTTTCAGGACAGGGCTGCTCTGCATAGCCCTGGCTGCCCTGGAACTTGCTATAAAGACCAGGCTGGCCTTGAACTCGGAGATTTACCTGTCTCTGTCTCCTGAGTGCTGAGATT
The DNA here is from genome assembly GCF_021556685.1 of Rattus norvegicus. NCBI lineage: Eukaryota > Metazoa > Chordata > Mammalia > Rodentia > Muridae > Rattus > Rattus norvegicus. The sequence continues at coordinate 78,772,060 of NC_141540.1, read as the reverse complement.
AAAGGAGTGTGACACCGTGCTTCACTTGATTAATCTCTTTTAACATTGTTTATTAAATTTGCATTATATATTTGATATATATGATATGTATAGTGAGTGTAAGATCACAATTTCAATTCTATTATATTTATTTTAAACATTTTCTCAAAATGATTTTAAAAAAGTTATTGCATGTACTTATTGATTTGTGTCTATGTGTGTGTGCCCGTCTGCCTGGGTGGCACCTGCCATGGCACACGTGTGGAAGTCAGGACACTTTGTAGGCATTGGTTTACTCCTTCTACTTTGGTCCTAGGGACTGAACTCAGGTCACCAGGGTTGTCAGCAAAGCCTTTCCCCACTGAACCATCTTGCTAGCTCTGATTTTTTTAAAGATAGGGTTATCATGTATTTCAAGCTGGTCTCAGAATCACTGCTTAGCGGAGGACAACCTGAACTTCTTGATCCTCTACTCACTGACTACTAGAATTACATATGTGAGCCAACACACACAGTTCTGCTGAGGAACAAGCTCAGGGCCTCAAGTATGCTAGGCAAGCGGGCTCCCTCTGAGCTGTTCCCTGCTCCTCCTCTCAGTGTTGCTCAGATCAGTGCTGAACACATTCTGTAGCCTAGGCAGGCCTTGGTCTTTTGATTCTCCTGCCTCAACCACTCTACTAGCTGAAATTACAAGCCTGTTACTTCAGTGGGCACTGGTATCTTTTAGTAGTTGGTAGACTACATCTCAAAATGTTTGTTTTTAAAATGTTTGTTTTTAAGGTTCTTTACACTTACCCTTCCAGAATAGTGTTTGGATTGAAAAAAAAGTCTCAGGATTTTGCTTTAAATTGCAAAGTTAATTGTATGCATGTGTTGATTTGACAGTCATGCTTACTTTTGACTTACTCTGTGGAGATAGCTAGTTCTAATCCACATTTAACATCTCTCATGCTGCCTTTGCTAACCCAAGCATTCTTCTAAGTCAGCTCTGCCAGGAAAATAACTAGTACAGTGTCCAAGGTTAGCTTTCAAAGGCAGGGTTTTCTGTTGGTGCCTTTTATTCAGACGGTTTGACAGAGAACAGTAAGTAGGTAGATAACTGTCCTTGATGTGAGGTTCTTGTCTGAGTTTTGTTGTTTCGCTTACAAAACCTAAGTAACTCTGAGTTGGAACCTCTTACAGTACGCTTTCCTTTTCCTTCCTTGTTCACTCACAAAGTTATTTCTTTCTTTGTAGTTTAAAAAATATTAACTGGCTCTACCTTGGCATCACACTATAGTTAACATCATTGGGAATTTCATCATCTTCCTATATGTGGCCTTACTTTGTTTTTCCTGTTTTGTACTTATGAAATGTGTTTTTTGGGTTTTCAGCTTGTTATCATCCACTCTGATTTAGAATCCCGAGTGCAGACTGCTTTGTTCTGCGGCTACTCAGGTCTTACACCAGTGATCATGTTGTGCTTGAGCCTGGTTCCCACATTTATTTTCTTCTGAGTCTACAATGGCTTCATGTGGTGTGCATCCCGCTTTTCCAATTCCATTGCAAACTCTCTTTTATCTTGAGATATTACTTAATAGAAACACTGTCTTTTTGGAGTCTCTGTGAGTGAGTTTCATTTGTTCTTTAAATGTTACTCTATTAGCTGCTTTTCCCATTGCTGTGAATCAGAAGCAAGTTAAGGACTGAAGGGCTACTTTGGCGTATGGGCCAGGGGTGCAGCCACCACAGCAGGAGGGCATGGGGCAGCATCCCCAGTCATGAAGCACAGTGATGGCAGCTGCTGCTCAGCCCACCTGCACCTTCCCACCTTCCCCTGCCTACCTTAGCAAAACCGCAGACATGCTCAGAGACTGTTTCTACGGTGATCCTCGCCCCCATCGAATTGGCAACCAACACCAACTGCTTTTCGATCATTCTTAAATTTTTGACATTTAAAAATAATCAGTTCTCATATTCTCTCTTCTTACTTTGTTTTCATTTCCAAAATGTTTTTGTTACAACTTTTTTTGGTTTGTTTGTAAATTAGTGTTTTCATGTTAATAAATTAAGATGTACTGTCATTGAAAGTTTTTATTTTAAGTTATTGAATTGGTATTCAGTGTAATTTAAAGGAGAGGTTCCTGGATCGATTATTCTCTCCATCTCCAGGAAGTTGCATGTTCCTACTTCAGGCTGTGCATGGGCACACTGTTTACAAGTAGTTAATTCAAGTTCTTTAACAACAGCACTGGTCTTCTGCCTTAGGGACTTCACTGTGACTTTGCCTGCCTGATGTTTCAGTACCTGGTAAACAAGCCTTCAGAAGAAAGGGTCATGGAAATCATTGTTGATGCTGTTAAAATTGAGCAGGTAAGCACTTGTGTGGTTAGCACATCTCATCATCACATGACCACATTCTATTTCGTATTTAATTTTTTTGCTTCGTTTCTGTTTTATGTCCATGGGTGTTTTCCTCATATGTATGTCTGTGCTCCACATACATGCCTGATGCCCATGGAAGCCAGAAAAGGAATCAAGTATCCTGGAAATAGAGTTGTGTATGGTTGCAAGGTACCCTGTGGGTGCTGGAAATGAAAGCCCAGTCTTTTAGAAGAGCAGCCAGTGTTTTTAACCACTGACCAATCTCTTCAGTCCTGACATTTTCTTTTTAAAATTTGTTTGAAATGGTAAGGCATGATACTGTGTGAGCTAGCCTTGAACTCCTGGGCTAATCCACACCTCTAACTGATCTTTCTGCACTGTGCCACTGTTCCCAGAAGTGTTTGATTATTAAGTTGTCATTTGTAGGTCAATATGAGCAAATGCATATAGTCCAGTTTGACAGTTATCTTAGTTCCTTTTCTATTGCTGGGACGAAACACTAACTTATAAAAGAAAAGTGTTTAACTTGGGGCTCAAGGTTGCCGAGTGCATGGCCATCATGGTGCAGAGCATGGCATTAGGCAGTCATGGTACTGGAGGTAGCTGTGAGCTTGTATCCTACCCACAAGTAGGAGCTGGAGAGGCCTAACTGGGAATGGCATGGGCTTTTGAAACTTCAAAGCCTATCCCCAGTGACACACACACTTCCTCTAACAATACTATTCCTCCCAACCCTCCCCAAACAATTCCATCAACTAGGGACCAAGTATCAAAATATATGAGCCTATGGTGCCTGTTCTCATCAAACCACAGCAGTGCTGAGACAGGAAGTATTGAAGTTGTTACCTCAGCTTATGATTTTGTTAAGTTAATGTTCATTATAAATCAAGGTTTTCTGTATACCTGGTTTATTTCAGGGCTATAACAGACATTTTAATTGTGTGTGTGTGTGTGTGTGTGTGTTGTTTTCTCTGTGTATTGGTGTCTTGCCTGCATGTATATCTATATGAGGGTGTAAGATCCTGGAACTGTAGTTTCAGACAGTTGTGAGCTGCCATCTGGGTGCTGGGAATTAAAACCAGAGCCTCTGGAAGAGCAGCCAGTGCTTGTACCTGCGAGCCATCTCTCCAGCCCTTATTTTTATATTCTTTACTGTGGAATGGTAGTTTTTGTTTCATGGTTTCGATAACACAGCAGACTGCCTAGCTGAAGAACAAACTGAACAGTACAAATGACGAGTAAGTGAATTAGTGAACAGTACAAACGACGAGTAAGTGAATTAATGAACAGTACAAACGATGAGTAAGTGAGTTAATGAAGTAAACTTAACTCATGGCAGCAAAGTTTTGTGACTAGAAGCCGCTTCTAGTCTACTTTAAATGTATTTTTATCACTTGCAAGAACTAACCTAACAGTAAATTTGCTTACCTTCTTTTTAAACAGTATTACTTTATAGGATGATTTTCATGCAGTGAGGGGAAAGGTGTGCGTATTTTGGTATCTTTTAACACTTTGAGGATGAATTTCATCCTTGAATTTCGTTAATGTGCTTTTACTCTTCCACTGTTACCGCTTTACCACTCACCGTCTTTCAGGTGGATTTCGTTTATCTCCCAAGCCCCATCGTGACTGTCCTTCCTTATACTCTCTGGAGCTGAGGTCTTTCTCTTGGCTCCTGTTGCGTCCCATGGTGGTGGCCTTTGTAGAAGCTCTGTCTGGGTTACTTCGGGACAGAACATTCTCCTTCTCTCTGTCGAGGAGACCCAGGAGCCAGGTCCCACACATACTACTTTAAAGGATCCAATAATTTGCTATTTTCTACTTAATTTTGGGCCCTGAGGATGTGAAATCATATAATTAGTACTATCACAAACATTTGTAAACAGATGACTGTCACCTGTCCTGGCGTATCCTGCCTAACTCCCCCATGTTAGCCACTTCCTCTGTGAGAAATTTTGGGGAAGAAGTACTTATTTTGGTTCATGGCTCAGAAGGTATTGTCATAGCAAGGAAGGTTCTAGTAGGAGCTTAAAGCACAGTTTGTTTAGATTTTGGCTAAACAAGAACGTAGAGTTGGGGTGGGAAAAGGGTCCTCAAGCTCCCACCCAGTGACTATTTCTGTCAGCCAAGTCTCAGCTCTTTAAGGGTCCATGGCCTTCTTACACAGGTAGAGGGGACATTTCAAATTCCAACCATAACACTTTGTATTTGGGAAATATATATTTATTTATTGTTATCTTTGTGAGCCTTATTCTGACTCTGTTTGTATTCCAGGAGTTTTTAACAGAAGCCTTGCCTGTTGGCCTCATTGGAATGAACTGTGTTTTGATGAAACAATATATTGAGTTTGTAGCTGACAGATTACTTGGAGAACTTGGATTCTCAAAGGTAAATAGAGTGTTTTAAAACATGTTACTACTGGTCCTAGTCACTGTCCCATGGCTGTGACAAGGCACCATGACCAAGGCAGCTCAGGAAAGACAACACTCAGTGGAGGCTTGCTCACAGTTTGAGAGTGAGTGCATGGCTACGATGCAGGGCAGAGAAGCAGGCAGTCAAGTGTTAGAGCAGCGGCTACATCCAGACACAGATAGGAAGCAGAGCGAGTAGCTAGTGTGGTGCTAGAGCAGCGGCTACATCCAGACACAGACAGGAAGCAGAGCGAGTAGCTGGGCATGGCTTTCTAACCTCAAAAGCACACCCACAGTGACAGCCTCTTCTAACAGCCTGCACGTCCTCATCCTTCCTGAACAGCTCCCCAGCTTGAAACCAAGCATTCAAATAGGCCAGCCTCTGGGGTCTGTTCTCATTTAAACCACCATACTACCAACAAAGTGTTATAGGCAAGCAAGGTCTCTAAAGTTTATTTTACTGAGAGCATTTGTAATACACTAGTCTACTTTTAAAATACCAGTGACACGTTGGGTGTCTGATGTTTATCTGTAACTCTAGCATTTCTAAGGATTGCAAGTTTGTGGCCAACCTGGGCTACATGCCCCATCTCTGATAAACAGAGAAATAAATAGAGTTTGTAGGACAGAGACTTATTTTATAAGAAAAAAAAAAGGGTTTTGCAGAATCCTTTGGAACTTGAAATTGGGACCAGCCATCAGGAGCCCTCAGCACTTAGTGGAGTAGTGTGGCTGTAGGGGAGTGGAGCCCTGCCCTCCCTCTGGTTTTTATCAGGCTTGCCCTTGCTGTGAGGTTTAATAAGGATTCTTCAGAATGTCTAATGACATTTCTTTTCTTTTCAGATTTTTCAGGCAGAAAATCCCTTTGATTTTATGGAGAACATTTCGTTAGAAGGGAAAACAAATTTCTTTGAGAAACGAGTTTCTGAGTATCAGCGATTTGCAGTCATGGCAGAAACCACAGATAATGTCTTCACCTTGGATGCAGATTTCTAAAGCCCTCCTCATAAAAACGATGATAGAATCTGGCTGCGGTGGGGCACGATTTCAATCCAGCACTCAAAAGGGGGCGAGGATCTCTGTGAGTTTGGGGATAATCAGGGATACATACTGAGATCTGTCTCAAAAGCAAATACCAACAGCAAAAACAAACAAAACACATGGAAACCTGTTGTTGGCAAATAGCGATCTCTTTTTCTGTTGCTTTGAAACTTTGAGTATCTCATTTAAGAGAATGAGAGTTTAAATAGGAGGAAATCCAAAGCTAAATTGTGAATGATTTGACTTTATCTAAATGTACTTCAGTTTATTCACACAATGAGAGTGACCTAAACACCTCTGTTTTTGTCATAAGATAGCATTAAGAGCATATGCTAAGGAGTCAGGTATGAGCTTCACGCTCTGGCTTATTCCTGCGTGACCTTGGCAAGTCAGTTAATCAGTGTAAACTCGAGAACATTTACCTGTAGAATTTGTGTAATAGTAAGTCCCAAATTCATGGAGGTGACCAGAGGATTAGTGTACAGAAATAGTTTGTTTATCTAGTACTTTTACCTCCACTACCTTGACTGCTAATTAATATTCTTCATAAGGTAAACTGCAGTGACATTGTGATGCAGTCACTTCTCTCCAGAGTGAGTGCACTCGGGGTTGGATTGAGATGAAGAATTCATTAGATATTTGTGTTTTAAATGCTTGCAGAAGGAATATGAGGATCTCCTTAGAGAGGTCATAATTCTCATCAGCTGCTCTGAATTCATCCATCTGCAGTAAAGAAATACTATACAGCTCTTAGCTGCTTAGTGTGGGAGGCTTGTGGAGTAGAATCCACGCTACCATGGTTGGATCTTGTAAGCAAAGTGGTTCTTCTCTAGGAATTAAAAGGATCACTTGCTGGGTACAGCCCGGAATGTTGGGAACCTGGGTAGGTGGGCATTTCCCAGTCTTCTTCTCAGCGTTGGTAGGTCTTCCGGGGTTTGGGGAAGTGCTGTGCACGCCATCCCTTTTAGGATGCAGTCAGCACAGCGGCTGTCAACACCTCCCACAGCTGAGTGCACTGTGGGAAGCCGGCCTAGACTCATCCATACACACTGGAAATGGACAGGAAGCAGGAGCTGTGAGGGGCAGCTGAACCATTTTGGATCTGTGTCAATCTGAGAAAGTGATTTAAGGCTGACTTCATCTTTATGTCCTTATCCTCTTAAGTCTCTACACTGTTACAAGGAATGTTTTTTTAATGGCCTGTCTGTGCTGCATTACTATGACGATGAGGATGGGGATAAGGATGATGATATGATGATGGAAATGGAAGTCTTTCTGAGGAAGATGCAGAAAGGCCAGGAGCCAGGACACTGGGCACATGCCTTTCTTCACTTTCAGGGAAGGATCAAGAGGAGGCCCAACCCAGCAAACCCTGCTCCCTTCTCAGTAAAGTTGCTGCTACTCAAGCATGAGGCCTTGAGTCTAGATCGCTAGCACCCCATAAAAGCCATAACAGCACACACTCATACACCTACCTGTGCACACACACACATGCACACACACACATGCACACACACACACACATGCACACACACAAAATACAAATAAAATTGTGGCAGCTGAAATTCAGAGATTTATCTTTGCTTAAGTTTTAATTCTATTTGTTCTACAACTATCTGATCAAAACTTGGGATCCCAAATGAATGCAAGAGAAGCAGGCCATAATCCCACTGTTAAAGGGAGTACCTGAAATGAAGCCTTTTGGCTTATGGTCATATGTTCACCCAGTAACCTTCTAAGCATGACAGAGTAGCTGTTACTAAGACATGGAGAGGAGGAGAGCGTCGGAGAAGCTAAAAAACATGACCGATATTTTACAGTCACTGCCCTGCTATAATATGTCGGGCTGTCACATCCTTTAAACTTCATCCATCATGATCTATCTACCTATTCCTTTATTTATTAAGCCATCACATACTACTACTGAGGGGGTCGAAATGTCACAGACCTTGGGTATGTGGGCAGTACGTTCCCAGGTATTAATCTACTGTCATACAAAAATGGCTAAGACTTTAATACTCAGACTGGAAGCAAAAGCTTTAAAAGTGCACATCTCAAAGTTTTAAATCCAGCTCTTCCTCAGAGTAGTGACAGGGCCTTTATCTGATGCATGTTAATATAGCAAGAAGCGAAGCTGTATTTGAGGGAAGTCTTAATTCTGAAAAACTGAGTTCTTAACACACTGTTACACTGTTACTTCCAGTATTCTGTCCCCTCTCATTGCCTGCAGGCTGCACATTTACTTATTATGCTTAGTATTTTGGTTCTTAGATATGGAAGAACCAAGTGACAAAATGTCTCTTTAGTGTCTCACCGATATCAAAATATCTCTCCTTTTTTTTTTAACCACATGTGTTTCAAAGAAGTTCAATTTATCATAGAACTATGTTTTTATATTTTAAGATGATAAATCACTTTGTTATAACCATAGTTTAAATACATGTCAGCACATAGAATCGTGATTTACAGGAACTTTGGACGGGTTTTTTGCAGGGCTGAGTTTCAATAATAAAGTTATTTTTATGATGTAGATCACTCCCTGCCATGTCTTATTATTTGAACCTTTACAGTCATCCATTTTAAATTATCCAGATTCTACTTACCCACTTTATTATATTTATTTTCCTTCTTTTAGTTGGTGTCTCATCATATGGTCTGGCCTGGCTCTCAGCCTCCCAGACACTGGGGTCATAGGTGTGTGCCCAGACACTGGGGTCATAGGTGTGTGCCCAGACACTGGGGTCATAGGTGTGTGCCCAGACACTGGGATCATAGGTGTGTGCCCAGACACTGGGGTCATAGGTGTGTGCCCAGACACTGGGGTTATAGGTATGTGCCACCGCACCCAGCTGCCACTTGATGTTTTGTGCATGAAGAAATGTGTGTTCGAAAATAATATTCAAATTTTGTATTTATATTTAAATATATTTATGTCATTCTCATAGACTCCAGATTTACTTTTCACAGTTAAGCAGAGAGCCCAGTGTCACCTCAGAGATGAAGAAATTCTAGGTGGTGTACATTCAGGCAAAGTTAGTTCTAAAATCAAGTATCATGCTTTGAACTCACTGAGCGAGTTGGCTAATAACTCACAAGTGAGGTAAATTGTCTGTTTGTCTTATCACTTGTCTTTAAATGATCTGCCCCTTTGTAAACCGCTCTGGGTCTGAAGGAGAATTTAATATTCCTGAAAACCTAGGGGGAAAAGATGTAGTCCTTCAAATGATGTGTGGTTCACTTCTATTAAAGAAGACCTATAAAAAGTGCAGACTAGAGGATGACTGTTTTTTTTTTTTTGTTTTGTTTTGTTTTTTAAGAAAAGTGAGTTCACATTATTTTAAACATGTATTTAACTATTTTACAACTATCTTTTGACTTTTTTCAAATGTCTGGTCACTTAACTAAATTCCTAATTATTTAAACATGGTGTTAAAAAAACAAACAAACCCCATGGCGTTCCTAAATATATTTTGTTAAAATACATTATGGTCAGTCGAACCAACTGTGCATGTAGAGACTCAGTTTTTTTCCTCCAAAAAATATGACTTTTAAAATAAAGTTTATTGAAATAAATTGTATAGTATATCATTTTGTGCATTTTTTTATGGGTAAGATTTTTTTTTTTTTGGTTTGTGCAGGCCCCTCAATGTCAACCGAGGGGGTGTATTGCATTTCTAGTTGTGTATGCAGATTAGTACAACACATTGATGCAGTTTGTTCAGGCGCTCAAGACACCACAGTTCTGTCATCTAATGACAACCTCAGACCTCTCACTCACCCAGGCCCATACCCTGTCTTCTTTTGTTTCGTTTCTTTTCTTCTAAGATCCTCTAGACCAGCAATTCTCAACCTGTGGCTCACAATCCCCTTGGCAAACCTCTATCTCCAAAAACATTGCCATTACAATTTCTGACAGTAGCAAAACTACAACTAAGAAGTAGAAATAAAAATACTTGTCTGGTGGGGGTCAGCACAGCATGAACTGCATAAAGGGTTGAATCATTAGAAAAGTTGAGAACCACCTCATCCACCACATTACTAAGAATACCATTATTACCAATCCCTGAACTGTTTCTCCTCTATTTCATTGAGTATAGAAAAATCCAGCAAGTTCCCCAACACTATTCCAATGGAACAATCCTGGTTTTCTGTCTCTGCCCAGTAGCAAGTCAAATGCTGTAAAGAAAAGGTCATATAGTCGGGTTGGTGAGGTGGCTGAGCAGGTAAACGTGCTTGCTCTGCAAGCATGCTGGCTGAGTTAGCTCCCTGGACCTCTGACCTCCACAGATGCTCTGCAGTGTGCACTCCCACACTTACACACATATACAGTAGTAACACATCAGAATGTTTAAAAAGTCATATAATGGATCAAAGTAGATTGATTCCCTCTGAACTTATGATTGCCTGCCTGAACACAACACTATCTGGCAGTTCTACTGCAGTCGTCTGGTAAATCCATTCTCCATGGTCTTAATTGGGGTTTTTATTGCTGTGATGAAATACCATGACCAAAAGCAAGTGGAGAGGAAAAGTTTATTTGGCTTACACTTCCACAATACTGTTAATCATCAAAGGAAGTCAGGACAGAAACTTAAACTGGGCAAAAACCTGAAGGCAGGATCTGATGTAGAGACCATGGAGGGATGGATACTGCTTACCGGCTTGCTCAGCCTGCTTTCTTATAGAACCCAGACCCAGCAGTACAGGGATGGCACCACACACAATGGGCTGGGCCCTCCATCAGTCACTAATTAAGAAAATGCCCAACAAGCTTTCATATAGCCTGAGCTACGGAAGCATTTCTTTTTAAATTGAGGTTCCCTCCTCTCAGATGACTTTAGTTTGTGTCAGGTTGACATAAAACTATCAGCACACCCACCACTGTTTTTTCGTACATTCTCTGTACCCTCATTCCCAAATCTCTGAGCTCATTATTTGTGGACTTTTGACACAGATATTCATAAAAATTAGCAGAAGATTTGACATTATAGAAACCCTAAGTCTGGAAACTAAGAAGTTGGCCATGGAATTCTGTATAAACAACTTGACTGCTCTGTGGTTTGGTTAAGGGGAATGTTTTTATTTTAGATATGAGAGACAGAATAGCCAAAGGCCTCTGGAAGAGTGCAGAGAAGAGAGAGAAAGTCGTAGACTGGACATAGCTAGGAGAGTGGACCAGAAGAGAAGCAGGGGCAGAGAGAGGGACAACACAGAGAGAGGGATGGTGTGGGAAGTAGAGAGGAGGGAGAGGGAGACGGACAGGCAGGACTGGGCCAGGTGAGGGAGCACAGCCAAAATAGCAGGGTTATAAGGAGAATGAGTAGCTGGGAGACAGATGGAAGCCAGCGAGGTTGGGGATTTTAGGGGAGGGAAGAGGTGAGAAGAGCTAGGATGCTATTATAGACTTTGAAATGTGTAACATGTACTTGTGATACTGAGGGAGCCTGGAGGCCAGCATGCACTTGTAAGTGAATAGGCACCATGGATAGCTATTTGTCCCTTCTGCCTTTTGAAATGGGGAAATGGAGTTTCCTTTGGACCTGATGTTCCAGCCTTCTGTTTGTGATGAGGGACAATGTACTCTCTTCTGTAACTGCTTGTCAGCTGAAATTAGGATGTTGTTATGTGGGCCCAGGAAGGCTAGAAGATGGGTCCAGGACCAGACTGGGAAAAGGATTTAGGCAAGAGCAGGAGAGATCTGGTTTGCTGTCCAGGTTCTGTAGGGTCACTTGGGGTGTCATAGGGCAAGCTGCTTTGGAACAGTCTGGAATGCTGGTCTAAAGCAAGGGCTCAAGTGGGTAGGCAATGGTGGGAGACTTGAGACATTTCTGTCAGAAGCATATGGTTTACATTGTCCTTCAGCAAACCCAGAGATCTCTGGTTCTGCAGAACCACCTGAGGCTGGCACGTCGCAGGCAGTTTTGGAGCAGTTTGCAGGTCACAGGTGATTCCTGGATGTTGTCTGTTGACTGAGTAGAAATCTGCCGGAACAGATACAGACTAGGGACAGAAGGTAAAGTTCAGGAGCTTAGAGGAGAATCTTTGTCTTGGGTGTACACTTGAGACCTCCAGGCCTGTGGTCCTGATATTGGAGTGGTGGTGGCGGTAGGAGTCCCATGCCCAGGGGAATGGAAAAGCCCACCTTCAGGGATATTTAGCAGCAGGAAACCTTAAGCTGTTGACGGACAGGAGCACTTGTCTGGAGTCAGTTTGATCTGTACAGGTGGATCTGAATCCAAGTCTCAGCTTCCTGGAGCTTACTTGGATTTTAAAGTTTACAAAAAGAGATAAAAGTTCTAGCTTTATTAGCATGACTACTGTCTGTAATCTGCACTGAAATCCTCATTGTAGAAAATGCAGTTAACCAGTGTTTGTCCACAGCTGGAGTAGACAATCATCTTTAAATCATAGTAAAACCTAGGGGACCCAAAAGAATGGTTTTGTGTTAAGCAAGGACATTTTTCTCTCTGTCCAGAGAACTGGATACACGCATGTGCGCACAAACACACACACACACACACTCACGGAACTCCTACCATATGTGTGTGTGTGTGTGTGCCCACACGCACGTGTATGCATTAATATATTGAATATTTTCAGCATAATGAGAAACACTTTAAACTCTGTATTTAGACTTTAAATTTCTGAGTCTGTAATTATAATAGTAACGGCTAGATTAATAGCTTATCAGAACTCCGCTGACTAATATGTTAAAACTCTGAACTTTAAAAAAAAAACCTCTGAACTTAAAAAAAAACTTTGAACTTTTAAATTCATCATGTATCATTAAGTCTCACTTTTACATACCTTAAATCACTTCCTCAGACCCTTGCAACTTACCTAAGTTTAAATATCCTCAGACCTTTACAACTTGCATTTACACATATTAAATCATTTTTTAGACCCTCACAGCTTAAATAAACTTTAAACCTTTCCCCCATCTAATCATTTACCACTAGACGTAGGTAGTTGATTACTGAGAACACTTGTTGAAAAGCAAGTCCTTGTAAACGAATGGATAATAAAAAGTAAAATGTTAGGAATAGCAGCACATAGCTTGAATTGGCTCTCACATTGAAACCTGTTTTGTTAGTTTCTCTCTTTTAGTGTGAAACCTGTGGGCCTGCCTTTCTCAGCAGACCTAGTAGCGCTAGAAGAGGCACGGCCTCCTTTTACATATGAAGTGGACTGACCAGGTAGCCGCAGCCATTAGGGGGAGAAGCTGGCTACTAGCTGCTTCTAGGGTGGTAGCTACAGCTTGTCATTAACACCATCAGAGATCTGAGAAGGAAATATTTACACAGGAAATGTACTCCAAATGGACTCTGTATCAGTTAAATTGACAGAGAAGTATCTGCTCCCTGGATTGTTACCTTGGGCTCCTGTAGTTTTATTGTGGGCAGAGATCTCAGGGTGTCATCCAGCTTCTGCCATCGGGCCCAGAAGATCCAAGTCTTCCCTGGGGATGAGGAACTTGGGAGACTGCCTTGCTTCAGTAAAGCAAAGGACTGGAAATTCTCCAGTGTTCTGTTTGTGTGTAACTGGGGCAGGGTCCTGGTGCCAGGCAAGGTGAAGGGCAGTTCTTCACTCTGGGCCAGTTTTTGCCACATTTAAAGAGAGCCCCGGGGAGTATCTGTACTCCTTCATTTTGGAGGCCTCGGAAGGGTCACCGCTAGGAGCTGGCACTTCTGTCTAGCACAGGAAGCCTTTTCAGAAGTTCCTGCTCCTCTTTTCCATCAAACACCTTAAATGCCACATCCAGCAGCTCTGTCTGCGAAGTTTGAGGGTCATCATTTGGGTACTGGGTTTAAACAAACTTTGTTTCAGTTACATGCTTCAGGGTTGTGGTAAATATGATTTGGGGCTTTCTATCGCACCTTAGATCATTTAGTTCTTAGATAAAAGACACAAAGTCTTTATGTTTATAATAAGCCTTAAAGCACTAGAGCTGGGCAGTTATCAACCCTCTATACCATTTTCTACCTCCCTGTCAATAACCCCAAGATAACACTTGCCATTTTGTCTGGGCCATTCCTAGTCCAACAGGCTGGCCCTCATGGTCATGCATTCATGATCCACCTACCTCCACGATGGTTTTCTTTCCCCGAGTCCTTTCTTTTCTCCTTCTCATCCCGGCCTGAGACCCCAAGCCCCAGAATTTCACTCTGCTCCATCTCCTCTGCCTAAGCCAAGCTATAGACATTGTTGTTAAGCAAGGGTAACCTGGGGGCAAGGCTTACACAACAAAATCTGTTATATGTGAGGATCTCCTTGTCTTAGAGCATCTTGGGGTACAGAAGTTAACATTTGAATATGTATCAGCACCAGATCAACCCACTATACTTCAGGCTTAACCTTGATAGCAGATTCAGAGGCTAAATTTTGTCCCTGTACATAAATTATAATTGAAGCAGTCATTTATATGTTGACTGACTACTAACTTTTGTGTTGTAATTATCAGTTAATAGTTTATAAGTTAGTGGGTTTTATAAGATTAGGATTTAAAAACATCAGATTAGGATTTTACAGTTTTATCCTGTTAGGTTTGAGTCTTAAAATTTTGAATTGAAGATTTGAAGATTCTTTAGCATCAAAATAGAGCTTTAAACCATATATAAAGTCCACAGAGAGACTGGGAAGTTTATTTTCACGATCTTTTCATAGTGTACCTCTACAAATATCACAGTTTCTTGTATGACTAAGTTTATTCAGATATCTCAAGTGCCACAAAGTTAACAAAGACACAGAAGCTAGTTTTACATCTTTAAGTTAGTTTCTGCTGGCCTGGACAGGCTTTAGGATTTAAAAACCTTCCTTATCAAACATGCCTTATTCATGCAGCATATGTTGTTCCTTACCTAAAATTTTCTAGAAGCTTTGGCGTTGAACAAAGCAAAGACGAGGGTAGCTAGACTTAGCATCTCTAAGTCAGTGTTTTAATTCAAGTTACCTTTGTAACCTTATAAATGTATAAACATTGTTTATCAAACATACCTTATTCACCAAGTATATGTTCTTAGTAATTCTTAATTTTATAGACAAGATTGAATCCGAGTTGCATGTATAGTACGCTGTAGCAGATCTATTTTTAAAACAGGAATTGAATCTAAGCTACATGCGAGTATTTCTAGCTTGTATATTACCTATGTATAGATTAAAAAACCTTTTTTTGTTATAATTTTGTTAAACTTTGTATTGATTCTTTGTGAATTTCTCATCTCATCATGTACTTCAATCCCCATTCATCTCCCCATCCCTTCATACCTGCCCCAAACCCTTGCAACCTCCCCACCTCAAAAAAATTAAAAATTAAAAACAAGAACCATGACAGAAGATTTCATGGTGGAAGCTAGGCTGTGTCACAGTGTGTTCCACAATATCTCCTTTTGTCTATGTGTCTTTACTTGCAAATATTCATTGCAATGAGACATTGGTCTGGTTCAAGCACTCTCATTCGCTCCACAATCAATACTGGATCCTCACCAGGACTCCTCTCCTGCTGTTGCCTGGTGTCATGGAGATGCTGCAGCTTTAAATCGGCCAGACTGGTCCCTTCACATCATAGATGGGGTAGATGTTGGGGTGGGCCTGTGTGGTAGCTGAGTTGGTAAGCCTACCAGCTCTTCTGTACCTACATCGCCAGGGCCAGATCTCCAGCAATATCCTGGCTAGATCAGCCAGCGCTACAGCCAGCAAGCGGTGGGGCCAGTTCTTCCACTCTCATGCCCTCAGGCCAGTTTACCTGTGCCTTCACCACCAGGGCAGTTCTACTGTGCTGCCCAGGTGAGGTGCAGCACTCACTTTCCAGCCCTCCCACTCTCCTGACCTCAGGGTCAGCTCTCCCATTTGCCACAGCTGGCAAGGGGTAAGGGCAGGATAGGGAATCTCTCCTGAGCCCATGCCACCTCATGGCAGATGAGGGTTGGGCCAGCTCTCTGGCAATCATGCCTCTTGTGACAAGTTTTAAGCTAATATTTCATTACATGTCTTATAGACTTTCAAAACTACAGCCAATGAACTTACAAATCTTGAGATAAAGAGAGTTTACACAATAGTCTTACAAATCTTGAGATAAAGTTCATATTTTAGAAAAATGTTTAGAGATATAAGAAGAGGAATATTTACATAAACCAGGAAGAGAGTGAGATAAGAAGCAGTGATTCCTATAGAGAACTGTTTACATTGTAATTGTTGCACAGCACACGCAGGGCCTTTTCTCGTGCTGTTCTGATTCGCTTTTCTTCTCCCTGTCACAGAGTCATGTGCCTCTCCTGACTCTGGACAGAGATTTTGAAGAAAACTTTTAACAAGCATGCTTAGGTCGGAGGTGGGGCAACTCACCCAAAAGCCAGCTTTTTTTGGATAGTAGAATGTAATAAAGTATTTTCTAAAAAAAGTATTGTGCACACCCAAAAGTCACCTGAATTTAGCAATTTAGCGACCAGTGAAGCAGAGCAAAGAAGGCTTAGAGATAAGAGATTTTTGTAAATGGGGAGTAGAGAAAGCTTATAGATATTTATAGATATTTGGGGATTGTTTACTTGTACAGTGGCACACATTGTTACGGTCTGCAGGAATTTGGAAACTAGTGTGTCATCTTTGGTCATTGAGCCATTTTCACTGAGGCTGACCCACTTGAGACCTACAGGTCGCTAGGCTTAATGGAATCTCTGAGTCTGAGGAGGAAAAGAGCTTACAGAACACAGGTGAGGAGTATGAGAGTGCATGCTTAGGAGGTAGGATGGCTCAGGGGAAAGGGCTGTAGATAGGAACTGCACTCACTAGAAGGAGGAAGGTTCTAATAAGCTCCAGGAGTGAGCTGAGGCCATGTGGGGAGGGACAGCAAGGATGGGGACAGTGTCTTAGTGATGTAATTGTCAATCAAGGGTATCTTCAAGTCGACTGAGTGGTTTCCGAGAGAAATGTCCCAACTCATAAAGCAGAGGTATCCCTTTCATGTGCTAGGGCCCAGTAGGCTGAGACACTACCTGGCACACTGGCATGACTTTTGTAACAGTAGTAGACTCCAGTAGCCAGGAGAGACAGGGCAGGGGACTCAGAGGTGGCAGTAACTAATACCAGGAGAGAGACAGAGCCTTTCCACATGTTGGGCACCCAGAGGAGCATAACAGGTTCTAGGAGCCAAAAAGACCAAGAGGTGCCCTGACTCAAAGTGCAGAAACATAGCAGGTGGAGGGAAGAAGCAGCTGAAGGGGTGGACTTTGACATTTGAGATTGAATATAGCAGGTGGCAGAGGCCAGCAGAAATACATGATCCATACCCTGGGAGAGTCAAGCAGCAGCTTGGTTAGGAGATGCTGGACTCTTGGAAAGGGGTGTTTCAGCACCAGACCATAAACCCATGACATGACTGCTTCCTGGTGTGGTTAAGGGGAAGGATTTTTTTTTTATTGTAGATACATGAGAGAATGGCCAGAGACAGCTGGAAGAGTCCAGAGCAGACAAAGGAAGTCACAGATTGAACATGGCCAGCAGACTGGCCAGAAGAGAAGCAGGGACAGAACACACACACACACACACACACACACACACACACACACACACACACACACACACACACAGAGAGAGAGAGAGAGAGAGAGAGAGAGAGAGAGAGAGAGAGAGACAGACAGACAGAGACAGAGACAGAGACAGAGACAGACAGAGAACACAGTGGGCAAGAGGAAGGGGGTGGGGTGGGGAAGTATAGCCAAAATAGCAGGGTTATAAAGAGAATGAGTATCTGGAGAGGGAAGCCTGTGAGCTGGGACATTTTAGGGCAGCGGGAGGTGGGAAGAGCTAGGATGCTTTTTGGATTTTGAAATGTGTAACAAGTACTAGTGATACTGAAAGAGCCTGAAGGCCAGCATGTGCTTGTAAGTGAATAGGCACCACGGATAGCTATTTGTCCCTTCTGCCTCCCAGAATCTGGGCAAATGGGTTTCCTTTGGATGTCACAGATTCCCATTACAAAGTTCTGCATATGGTTTGGTCTGTGGAGTCATTACAATCAGGAAGTTGTGTGCACATACCTGGGTCTAACCGCCACTTAGTTCTGGAGTCTTCTGTTCCTACTCTACCTGTGTCCTCACTGTCTGTACAGAATTAGGGGTGGGGTCCACTGGGGCTGCCCCTTACCCTCATGCTCTCTAACTGAAACTGAAAGGAGAGGATCACTTTTATCTGAGGATAGCAGCGAGAGGAAAAACCCTGTTCTCAGCTCTCTTTCACTATCAATGTGATAAATGACTGCTTTTGGCAGAACACAGGTCACGTTAAATTTTGCAGAATACAGATCAAGTGCTTTGGTTAGCAACTAAACTGATTGTAGGGTTTTTAATATCCGTTCCTGGAATTAAAAAAAGAATGGAAAGGATCAAGATTTATGCGGTCAGAAGTGTTTTAGTTGGGCACTTCAGGAAACAGGTGGTGGCTCAAATTAGAATGACTCAAGGGGGGCTTAATTACAGGACAATTTAGAGTTGTAGGCAGGAGTCCACAGGAGGTGTAGAGTGCTTGGGGGTGTGGTGGGGCTGAGCAGCGATTGCTACTCTTACCCAGCTAAAGAAGTTGATTGAAGGAGAGTTTGTATCAGAGGAGGAGAATGGTAATGAGGGGGTGGCCTTAACTAGGGGTGACCATCATTTCGAGGGAGGCAGTAGCCTAAGACAACTTTGCTGAGAAGAAGCCTGGGAATAAGTAACTTCATTGTTTGCTCCTTTTTTCCTGTCTCCTTCCAGGGAAACCCATTTGAGAGGAAGTAAGTGATACACTGAGCATTTCCTGTGTTCAGTTGGTTTCCTTAGTGCACTGGGGTACAGACAGAAAGGAGGAAGATGTGAGGGACACACTTGGGGAGGAGGATAAATAGACCTGCTTGGTCTTCTTCTATTAGAATTTGGCTGCTGGACACAAATACAGGAACATGGGATTGTAGTTCTTTGTATTATGCACATAGCTTCTGGGAATCTGTCCTCAATTGGTTCTGACTGGTAAATAAAGATGTCAACAAACAATAGCTGGGCAGGGCAGACAGAGACAGAACTTTAGGATTCCCAGGCTTGGGACTGGGAAGGAAGAGGTGGGAGGAAGGGAGATTGGCCATGTTGGTAGAGTGTGGACAAGAGGAGATCGGCCATGTTGGTAGAGTGTGGACAAGAGGAGATCGGCCATGTTAGTAGAGTGTGGAGGAGAGGAGAGATGCCATGCCTGAGAAGACTGCAGGACTAGCATGGCCACCATGCTAAGGAGCCAGGAGAATGGGCCCCAGAGCACAGCTCAGTTCAGAGCAGCCAAGATAGAAAGTGGAATTTACTATCGTAGTTCAAAATTATTGGCAGGAGGTAGGGGAGGTTAGGCAGTGATTCAACTATTGTGCTACCTAAGGCTTATTAAAATATAAAGTGTGTGTGTGTGTGTGTGTGTGTGTGCGCGCGCATGTGCCTTTCATTCAGGAACATGAACCACTGAGGCAGGTAGTGAACCTGCAACTGGGATTTATTACTAATTAGATATTTAATTCAACAGATGGTGTCCAATGTAGGGCAAGGACCCACTTTTAAAAATCGGAGATTCCCAAATGGATTACACCTATCTTCCCTTTAAGATTAGGAGGTGGGGAGAATTGGTTTCTTAGCCAAGCCAAGATGAGCTATGTGGTTCCTCTCCAAGCTGCACATGTTCAGAAAACTAGGATAGAATTTTGTGCTAATTTGGCATTCATGATTCTGGGGTTCATGAATTGAGGACATGCCCAGGCTGACTGAGAGATGTGGGTGGTGGGCTAGTGATTTAGTGGGACTCTCTCTTAGGTTCTGGGCTGCTGTGAGAGCTTAACCCAGAAATGCTAACAGCTCCTGCTAGGAAAAGACAGACATGCTGCTAAGACAAGACAGGCCACAGAGAGTTTGAACAAGACAGAAATAAAGGAGTTGACAAAAAATTAAGTCAAGGCTTTGCAGACAACCAGATTCTTAGAATGAGAAAATTCTGGAATAGTTTAACATGACATTAATTCATTAATTAGCCTAAAAATAGGCTCATACAAAAATTAAAAGAGAATTTAATTAAAGTTAAATACACAGGAAAAGATGTTAATCCACGTTATATAAAGAGAAAGGGGATATAATTGTACATCCACGGATACTAATCCTTATTGAAGGGAGGAGTAAAGAAATTTGATCTCAAATACAGGAAACAAATGCACAGAGATAGAAAGAAACCCTATCTGAACGGATAAAAATAATTGTTTAAAGCTGTTTAAATTACTTTGAGTTGTTTTAACTATCAAAATAAAGATGGTTATAATTTTGATGATAATAATGAGATTACTAATCCTCTGGAAAGAGGTCAGAGTAGAAGAGGCCCTGAGAACAGGAAAGGAGAAAAGGCTTTAGACTTCTTCCAGAGTAATATGGATCAGATATGATGGGGAAGATCCCTGAAGATTGTGGCTACAGACAGAAAATGTTAAGCAGACCAAACAGGACAGGTAGCGTGAATTGCTTATCCTTCCACAGGGGAATAGCCCTAAGACTGGCTTAGGCATAAAAATGTCTCTAGCTAAAATTCAGCTAAAATGAGCCAATAAATCTTATTGGCTACAGAATCCTTAAAATTCATCATGACATTCTTCACATGGCATGAATGAAGATTTATTACAATTGGTTATTGATCAAATTAACTCATTAAAAAAAAACAGCTGTCTTTCACTTGCTTGAATAAGGAGCAAATTTCATCCTTAACCGATCTGTGCACCCTGCACAATTTACACAAATATCTTTATAGAACAAACATTTTGGTTGTAAGATTCATACAGCGATGAATGAAACACCGAGACGCAGCTCTGACAAGATTCATCCATGGGGATGCGGCAATGACCTCCTGCTGGTCCAGCTCCTGTCTGATTCTGCCTCACCTGATGTTGTTTCCAGAGTCTTGCTTCCGGAGTGTCTTCAGGAATAGCTGCCAATTCCCAATGACCTCAGTTCATCCAGACTTTCAGACAAATTCAGTCAGAAATTCCGTTAATCCCTGAACTTTCAAAACATAGATACTAGATAACAAATCCTAAAGCTAGCTTTCTTAAGTCTAACCAATTTTTCTAATTTTCCTTCCCTCCTCACCCCTTAAAAAATTCATCACCTGACTTCAACAGGAAGAATGTGTGGTTGAGTCGTCATCCTGATCCCTTGGGTTTGGGTGTCTGGTTATGGTTAATTTACACATTATAGGTAGGCTGTCATTTTAAGGGATAATTTGGAAATGGTCATAATTTTGGACAGGGAGGAAACTAAATAGAGCACTTAGACTCAGGGGTTTCTATCTTTCCTTTCTTCTCTATCCTTTTTTTTTAGGTAAAGGGAAGGGGATTGAAAAGAAAAAAAGGGGGGATAGAGTAATATTATAGAAATTAGACAAATAGGCATGGATTATTAATTTTACTCAAACAAAACATTTTACAGCCATAATCTTACATTGGTAGAAACCATTATATTTTGATGTACAATTGAAGTTATAATTTCTTACATCAGCAGAATTTATATATTGATACAGGTTTAAGGTTTTCATTGGTATAAATCTTTATATATTGATCCAAAATTTAAAATTTAATTTTGTTACTCTTAGGCATTGTGCCTATGAAATCCATTTAAGAATACAAGGCATAGACCCAGTCCTTCTAATAGCTGCTATTACAAACTATTTAGGATGATTAAGTAATGCAAGGTAAGGGCCAGATAGCAAATTCATGGTAATATTAGGCTCTGATTTAATTACAAATAAGTGTTTTCAATATTATTCAAATAGTAAATATCTAAGAGTAGCCAAGGTTTAACAATTCAGATATACTATATATTGTCTTTAAAAAATTCAGAGATCCACAAAATATGGCATTTAAAATCATTTCATTATCAATAGATCTTTTGACTAGGAGGCATGTCTGCTCCTCATAGTGCTCCCTTCACACTTCAGAGATGATATTGAGCATCGTTACCTCCAATTGGAGGCATTTCAGGTGCCAAGCTAGCCACTGGGTAAGAAATACTCTAATTCCATTCTGCAGACAGTTACTCTCCAAAAAAGGACACACAGATGTGGGATTTTTGACTGCTAAAATCTGCAAAGACAGGGTAATCTAGTCCTTCATAATTCCTGCTTCACTCAAGGTTTGTGAGATGTTTCTAGGCCAGAAGTCTGAAGACAGATGCGTCAACATTTTAAGGAATATTGGGGACTGTCCAGGTCGCCATCTGTCTCTACAATTTGTATAAGCTTTGAAAGCTATGTCTTTGTGCTTCCTACAGAGTCAGGTAATATTTAATTCCTTCTCAGATCTCTGACAGGGTTGAAGACTAGTTACAGTCTCATAATCAAACTTACATCATTTAGCATTAAAGAAGATGATCTAGATTTGAAAGGATGGTTTTCAGATGGTAATGCAAGTTAAAATCAAAATTCAGGTATAGAATTATAGACTCTTTCGGTTAGGATCGATGGTAGAACATTTTTTCTAAACTGCCAAATATGATAGACTAGATGTTATAAGTGTATATCATACTTTATAATTTACATAATTATTATAATTATGTCCAATGTATATCAGAGAGAAAAGAGCCTTTTTAATTGGACAAGAAGGGGAAATGCAGTTGCTTGTATTCTAATGCTAATTATGTTCCCCAAAACACTGTACAAGAGAGTCTGCACATAGCTTCTGGGAACCCGCCCCCAATTGGTTCTGATTGGTAAATAAAGATGCCATCAACTGATAGCTGGGAAGAGCAGACAGAGTTGGAACTTCAGGATTCCTAGGCTTGGGACTGGGAAGAAAGAGGAGGAAGGAAGGGAGATTGGCCATGCTGGGAGAGGGTGGAGGAGAGGAGAGATCTGCCTTGCCTGAGAAAGTGCAGGATAAAGAGGCATAGCCACCATGTGAAGGAGCCGGGAGAGTGTGGTGCAGAGCTCGGCCCAGTTGGGCAGCCCGTGGTGTTCAGAGCAGCCAAGACAGAGTGTAGAATTTAGTGAGTAGTAACTCAAAATTATTGGCAGGAGGTAGGGGAGGTTAGGTAGTGACCCAACTATTGTGCTGCCTAAGACTTATTAAAATATAAAGATCGTGTGTGTGTGTGTGTGTGTGTGTGTGTGTGTTTCATTCAGGAACATGAACCGTTGAGGTGGGTAGTGAACCTGCCACTGGAACTTACAGGATTGTTGCATTAAAACAGGGTTGAGGATCTGTTTGGATCTTTCTATGCAGTACAGTGCAGAGGATGAACTGACTTCAGGGTCTTCATAGGATGCTGCTGTTAGTAACATGATGGATATGCAAACTCAGTTTGATGCGTAGAGGAAAGAGAAGAATGTGGTTGGGCATACACCTGTGAGAGCCCTTCCTCCTGTCATAGACCCCGTGTGAAGAAAGGGGGAAGTCTTTGGGAAGGAAGGCTGCATGAGGCAAACTTTCCAGAGCCTTCTTTGGATAGCAGAGGAGAGGAGAGGAGAGGAGAGGAGAGGAGAGGAGAGGAGAGGAGAGGAGAGGAGAGGAGAGATGAGGAGAGGAGAGATGAGGAGAGGAAAGGAGAGATGAGGAGAGGAGAGGAGAGGAGAGATGAGGAGAGGAGAGGAGAGGAGAGGAGGAGAGGAGAGAGAGAGATGAGGAGAGGAGAGGAGAGGAGAGGAGGAGAGGAGAGGAGAGAAGAGGAGAGAGGAGAGGAGAGGAGAGGAGAGGAGAGGAGAGGAGAGGAGAGGAGAGGAGAGGAGAGGAGAGGAGAGGAGAGGAGAGGAGAGAGAGATGAGGAGATATTCACTAGTTTGGGACTGGACAGGCAAAGCTGAATGAAGAGTGGGCATGGAGAAACATTGTGGGGAAAAGGGTGAGATGACTTGTTAAAATGGCAGCAGTGAAGAACTAGCGCACTGTGATGGAGAAACAGCTGTTCTATTCCCCAAGGCCGCTCATGAGACTTGGTCGTGACGAGGTATTTGTGGTGTACCTGCTCTTTCTGTGTTCTGACTGATGGGCTCTCACAGCCACACCCTATGTTTCTGTTCACTTGTCCACATTGTGAGTTTGCACATCATAGGAGCAAATGGTAATTGAAGGAGCCTCCAGTTGCTCTTGCTCAGGTTGCCTGAGTACTGGTGGAGACATTAGCCATGATCTCAATGGCCCCTCATCAAGAATGATAGTGTGCAAAGTTCTGTGGATAAGCTTGCTTGCTTCATGTATCGTGAGTTTTATTCTTCACTAAAATCAACATTTATGAAAGCGTAGGCATTCATGGGGTGATTTCTGCAATCTGTCATTGAAATCACTTCATTGGCTCACTAATTCTAAGAAGAATAAGTGTGACACTATTATTGTTAAGAGATTTGAGGCACAGAAAAATCAAGTTCCTTGTCTAGGGCCATACTGCTTGCACATATCTGCAACAAGACTTCAAGCCAAGGTGGCATGGCTCAAAATCTCTTCATCCGATCACTGAGGGCACCCAGATTTCTGTCCCACTGCTACTCGTTCTCCAAAAGATCCTTTGGTCTGTGCACACTCACAACGCTCCACGGGTAGGTGTAGTCTTAGAGTCTCACCTGTCTCTCCAGGCGCTGCACCACAGCTTTCTAAGCATCAAATCACAGAGCAATCACAGAGTGAAGTGGTCTGTCTGCTGGGACCTGGCTGGAGCAGGTGTAGTGCCTGTAGATGCCTGACCTGTGAGGAAAATTGATACTTGTTTGCTCCAATCGCCTTGGAAAAAAATTTAAGAAGAAAGTAATTTCATTTCAAAGTATTGGGTACAAATAAAACATGGTATGGTATGACTGGAGTCCTAGCATGAGAGTTAATGGCCGGCCTGAGCTATGTAGTCACACCCTATCAGAACAAAACAAAACAAAACAAAAAACTAACCCAGTCTAAAAGCTACGTGGAATGGCTTGTACCTATAACCCCAGCACCCAGGAGGCTGAGGTAGAACTGTGAGTTCAAGATCAGACTGGGCTACAGAGTAAAACTATTGTCTTTAAAATGCAAACCAAGCCAAACAAACAAAAACCAACCAACCAACTACTGACAACAACAACAGAGAAAGGGAAGGACTAAAGGAAGGAGGGACAATCTCATTCCTAAATCTGTTGGTTTATTTCTCTAGGTGTTTTGGTTTCTTTGCTTTGAAATCCCTGACAAGGGCACCAGCGGGGAGGAAGGGTCTGCTCTGGCTCACGGATCAGGTTACAGTCCATCATGGCGGGGGGTGGGGTGGGGTGAGGGGTGCGGGGGTGCGGGAGGGGGGATGGGAAGGGGTGGTGGGGGGACTCACAACAGCAGGAGCTTGAAGCAGCTTGTTAGTTTTTTCTGCAGGCAGAAGAAAGCAATTCACACATGCGCGCTAACCCCAAAGCTTTCTCCACACTCACACAATCAATGTAAGCAAGATAAGCCCTTGCAGGCTCGCCCAGAGGCCCGTCTCCCAGGCGATTCTAGATTCTATCAGGTTGATACAACCAACATACCTGGTTGAGTCCTAAAATCTCAGAGGGCTCACAGTGTTCTTGGCATAGCTTTCTGAGATACAGATAGAGTTAGCCTTCCCACCTCTGAGTGAATAGACTCATACAAGCTCTATAATGTGCATGTTAAAATTCATCACCTCATCACTGGCTGTGGGTCACGGTAGTAGAAGTTTTTTTATTTTTATTTTTTACCGTTTTGGATTTTCTGTGACCCCTGCCTTCTTTAATGGTGACTGTGCTCCTTGCTATTATAATTATTTTGGCACATGCTGCAGAGATTTTTGTGACTGGGACCTATGGCCTTTGTACTTGTATTGTCCTGAGATATAGCTCAGTGGTTCAATGCAAAGGACTACATCAGTAGCCACAACACCCTTGTGCTGTCCCGGGTGACAAGTCGCTGACACTCAGTAACAATTACTTGGTGAACAATGAGGCAACAGAATGAGTTGCATGAAGCTTGACGTTATGCGGTCAGAGTAACAGGCAGCTATTATTATTCACATGCTATTCCCAATCGTCATTTAATTTGCTAACGGTTCTAGCAGGAGGTCTTTTTTCTTTCTTTCTTCTTGGGCCAGGCGTGGTAGAGTTGCTGGAGACAAAATCAAGATCTACTTTCCTAGGAGAGTCGACACATTGTAAGCAAAGGGCATGAAATACTGTCTTCTTTTTCAAGTCTGTTTGAAGAGCTTTTGTGCCTCAAAGTGATAAGGCCCGAATTCTAGGCAGGTTCTGACATCAAAGCACACGGAATTTCCTTAGAGAGCCCCAGTCAAGATGGTGCTGCGCTGGTGGGTAGCCACCTCTAAGGGTTGCGGGGGCCTGGAAGGGGCTGGTGAGAGCTGGGTGGGCGGAGACTTGCCAGGCTTCAGGAGAGCAGAGGTGAGGACGCCCTTGCTAGCTGCTGGCCAGCAGAGCTGTTGTCATCAGTGCTGATTTAGTGTTATGTGGCTAATGGAGAATTTACTGATTCAATTCTATCTTGTTCTCCTAAAGGGAGGATTAGTTTTAGCATCTTGCCTGCTTTGAGTTGCGCTCAGAGCTGCTAGCCCCACATGCCAGCATGGGGATGGAAGAAAGCTAGCTAGCAGAGGTTTCTGTGGTCTCCTGCCTTCTTTGGGGCCTGACGCGAACAGAGGGAAGGAGAAGGGCGACAGGGTGACCTGTCTTTGCAGCTTGCTCCCTGGGGCTCACGTGGGAAGCACCTGCTACCAGCACCTATGGAATTGTATTGCTTAGAGCTGTGTGCCTGACTTCCACACGGTGGCGCTCTTGAGCCGCCAGTATCTCAGCTGGGAGGGTGGCTCCCTTCGCTGCATGGTCTCAGGAAGCCGCTCTCTCTCTTAGGACACCGGGACACAAAGATCTGTGTGTCAGGCCCTCTCTTCCAGGACAGAATTCCAGAAGGAACCCCTGGGGAATTACATCCCTGACCTCTGGAAGTTCAGAGACCAAAGTCAAGTTGACAGCGGCGAGGTGCCAGGAGGCCTGGAGCAGTCAGTCACAGAGTCGCTGGGCCATCAGCTGGGTGGAAAGGGAGTGAGAAATGAAGACTGGGCATAGCCTTCTGCATTTCAGGAGACTCCCACTGAGAGGAAGTGTTCTAACTGCTGTCAGCCGGGGTGGGCTGCTGCATCGTCCTTTTGGCTCTGTGTACGCGAAGGTCACTTATCCCCGTGTGAAGTCAAGCCAATGGGTGGGTACTGATTTGTAGTTTGGGTGTGGGAGGAGGCTTTCCCGGGAGCCGGGGTGTCATTAAATAACACTTGATCTTGATCTTTTGAGTCATAACTCTGTCTTGTCTTGTCATTCATCCACTTGTGACTCACAGAAAATACTACAAACTGTGGAGTGCTGCTGCACTGTGAGGAAGGAGGAGCCAGGTGTAGAGCCAAGCTCTGGCTCAAAAATTACTGGCCGTGACTTCGACACGTTACTTGCCTTCTTTCTGCCTTGAGTTAATGACCTGTCACTGGGCAGAATAACAAACAGTATAGGTCTCTTGTGTGGTACAAGTACTTAACCGTACTTAAAGTAGTACTCAGGATACAGTACGAGGCAAACAAAGCTATTATCTCAAAACTTCTACCAATTACTGAAATGCCAACTTCATGCTAGAACATGCCTGTTAGTCAAGAAAATGCTGTCAATAGGTTAACTAGGGCTAAGTTGTCACCTGACAAGGTACCTTCCTGTTTTCCTTCTGTCTCTCTGTCTCTCTGATTTCCCTCTCTGTCTCTGTCTCTCTCTGTGTCTCTGTCTCTCTCCCTCTACACCTCCCTCCCTCCCTTCCTCCCTTCCTCCCTCCCTCCTTTCCTCCTTCCCTCCATCTTTCTTTTCTCTTTTTGGATATAGGGTCTCATAGCCCAGGCTGGTCTTGAACTTGTGGCAATCTTCCTGCTTTAGCATCCCACTTCTTGATATTACAGGTGTACACACCTTCCTGGTAACAGTTTCTTCATGCATATATTTCCACTTTGCAGATTGACATTTTTAGCCTGCATTTCCAACACTGAATGTATTTCTAAGGGCACTGAGGTGGGAATTTTTGTTTAATTAATTAATTAATTAATTAATTGATTAATTTTTATATTCTAAATTTTATTCCCCTCCTGGTCCACCTCCCGAGGGTTCCACATCTGATACCTCCTCTTCAACCCCCTGCACTCCCCCCTTTCCCCTACCCCCCAAGGATGTCCCCACCCCACCCACCCCAGCAGACCTTTAAACATCCTGAGGCCTCCAGTCTCTTGAGGGTCAGATGCATTTTCTCTGACTGAACCCAGACCCGGCAGTCCTCTGCTATATGTGTTGGAGGCCTCATCTCAGCTGGTGCATGCTGCCTGGTTGGTGATCCCTTATCTAAGAGATCTCAGGGGGCCAGGTTAGTTGAGACTGCTGGTTGAGACAGGGTTGCCCTCCTCATCAGCTTCTTCCAGCTTTTCCCTAATTCAATCAGAAAGGTCAGCAGCTCCTGTTCATTGATTGGGTGCAAATACCTGCACCTGACTCTTTCCTGGGTCTTTTGGAGGGCAGTCATGATAGGTTCCTTTTTGTGAATGCCCCTTAGCCTCAGTAATGGTGTCAGGCCTTGGGGCCTGTTCTTGAGCTGGATCCCACTTTGGGCCTGTCCCTGGGTCTTCTTTTCCTCAGGCTCTTCTCCATTTCCATCCCTGCATTTCTTTCAGATAGGAAGAATTATGGGTCAGAGCTTTGGCTGTGGGATAGCAACCCATCCTTCACTTGATGCCCTGTCTTTCTGCTGGAGGTAGATTCTATAAATTCCCTCTCCCCACTGTAGGGCCTTTCATCTAGGGTCCCCCTTTGACTTGTGACAGTCTCTCACTTCCCAGGTCTCTGGTACGTTCTAGAAGGTTCTCCCAACATCCTCCCCCCTGGGTCGCCTGTTTCCATTCATTCTGCTGGGCCTCAGGGCTTCAGCTCCCCCCCACCCCAATACCAGATCATGTTCCCCTCTCCCCGCACTCGATCCCCTTTCCTTCCCCTCCCCTTGTGGTTGCTTTCTTCTCTCTCCCAAGTGGAACTGAGGTGTCCTCACGTGGGCTCTTCAGCTTGTTGACCTTTCTGAGTTCTGTGGACTGTACCTTGGGTATTCTGTACTTTCTTTCTTTTTTCTTTTTGGCTAATGTCCACTTATTAGTGAGAACATACTGTGCATGTCCTTTTGGATCTGTGTTACCTCACCCAGGATGACATTTTCTAGTTCCATCCATTTGCTTATAAAACTCAGGATGTCCTTATTTTAAATAGCTGAGTAATAGTAAATAAACCATTGTGTAAATAAACCACATTTTCAGTATCTATTCTTCCGCCATGGGACATCTGGGTTATTTCCAGCTTCTGGCTATCACAAATAAGGCCACTATGAACATAGTAGAACCTGTACCCCTGTAGCATGGTGGGGCATCTTTGGGGTATATTCCCAAGAGTGGCATTTCTGGATCTTTAGGTAGGTCTATTTCCAATTTTCTGAGGAATCTCCAAATTGATTTCCAGAGCGGTTGTACCAGTTTGCAATCCCACCAACAATGGAGGAGTGTTCCTCTTTCTCCACATCTTCACCAACACGTGTTGACACCCACCTGGGTTTTGATCTTAGCCATTCTCACTGGTGTGAGGTGGAATCTCAGGGTTACTTTGATTTACATTTCCCTGATTCCTAAGGACTTTGAACATTTCCATGCTTCTCAGTCATTTGAAATTCCTCTATTGTGAATTCTCAGTTTAGTTCTATACCACATTTTTTGATTGGGTTATTTGACTTTTTTGGTGGTAAGCTTCTTGAGTTCTTTATATATTTTTGGATATTAGCTCTCTATCAGATGTGGGGTTAGTGAAGTTTTTTCCTAATCTGAAGGATGCTGATTTGTCTTATTGACCATGTCCTTTGCCTTACAGAGACTTTCCAGTTTCATGAGGTTCTATTTACCAATTCTTGGTCTTAGAGCATGAACCATTGGAGTTCTGTTTAGGAAATTTCCCCCTGTGCCTATGAGTTCAAGGCTCTTTCCCACTTTCTCTTCTATTAGATTCAGTGTATCTGCTTTTATGTTGAGGTCCTTGATTCACTTGGACTTGAGCTTTGTGCATGGTAACAAATATGAGTCTATTTCCATTTTTCTACATACATACAGACAGCCAGTTAGACCAACATCATTTATTAAATGAAGATGCTTAAAAGAAGATGCTTTCTTTTTTTCATTGTATATTTTTGGCTTCTTTGTCAAAGATCAAGTGTGCATAAGTATGTGGTTTTATTTCTGGGTCTTCAATTCTATTCCATTGATCAACCTGTCTGTCTCTGTACCAATACCTTGCAGTTTTTAATCACTATTGCTCTGTAGTAGCATGAGGTCAGGAAAGGTGATTCCCCCAGCCGTTCTCTTATTTTTAAGAATTGTTTTCCCTATTCTGGGTTTTTTGCCTTTCCAGATGAATTTGAGAATTGCTCTTTCCATGTCTTTGAAGAACTGTGTTGGGATTTTGATGGGGATTGCATTGAACCTGCCTTTGGTAAAATGGCCATTTTTACTGTGTTAATTCTGCCAATCCACGAGCATGGGAGATCTCTCCATTTTCTGAGATCTCCGATTTCTTTCTTGAAAGACTTGAAGTTCTTATCACGAAGGTCTTTCACTTGTTTGGGTAGAGTTACCCCAAGATATTTTATATTATCTATGGCTATTGTGAAGGGAATTGTTTCCCTAATTTCTTTCTCAGCTTGTTCATCATTTATATAAAGGAAGGCTACTGATTTATTTGAGTTTTTTATATCTGGCCACTTTGGTGAAGTTGTTTATCAGCTGGAGAAGTTCTCTGGTAGAATTTACTTATGTATACTATCAGATCATCTGCAAATAGTGATACCTTTAATTCTTCTTTACCAATTTGTATTCCCTTGATACTTTTTGTTGTCTTATTTTTCTAGCTAACACTTCCAGTACTATATTGAATAGATATGGGGAGAGTGGGCATCCTTGTCTTGTCCCAGATTTTAGTGGGATAGCTTTAAGTATCTCTCCATTTAATTTGATATTGACTGTTGGTTTGCAGTAAATTGCTTTTATTATGTTTAGGTGTGGGGCCTTCAATTCCTGATCTTTCCAATACTTTTAACATGAAGGGGGTGTTGGGCTGGAGAGATGGCTCAGTGGTTAAGAGCATCCGACTGCTCTTCCAGAGGTCATGAGTTCAATTCCCAGCAACCACATGGTGGCTCACAACCATCTGTAAAGAGATCCGATGCCCTCTTCTGGTGTATCTGAAGACAGCTACAGTGTACTTATATATAATAAATAAATAAATCTTTAAAAAAAAACATGAAGGGGTGTTGTATTGTGTCAAATGCTTTTTTCCTGAATCTAAGGAGATGATAATGTGATTTTTTTCTTTGAGTTTGTTTATATGGTAGATTACGTTAATGGATTTTTGTATAGTGAACCAACCTTGCATCCCTACTTGATCATGTGGATTTAACAGATATCTTGATTTAACAAAGCCTACTTGATCATGGTGAATGATGGTTTTGATGTGTCCTTGGATTTTGTTTGCGAGAATTTTATTGAGTATTTTTGCATTGATATTCATAAGCAAGATTGGTCTGAAGTTCTCCCCCCCCCTTTGGTAGGGTCCATGTGTGGTTTAATTATCAGAGTAATTGTGGCTTCATAGAATGAATGAGGTAGTATTCCTTCTGTTTCTATTTAATGGAATAGTTTGAGGATTATTGGTATCAAGTCTTCTTTGAAGGTTTGGTAGAATTCTGAACTAAATCCATCTGGCCCTGGACTTTTCTCTTATGAATTGGTTTTTAATGACTTCTTCTATTTCCTTATGGGATATGGGCCTGTTTAGAAAGTTTACCTGCTCTTGATTTAACGTTGGTATGTGGTATCTGTCTAGAAAACCATCCACTTCATCTAGATTTTCCAGTTTTGTTGAGTATAGGCTTTTGTAGTAGGATCTGATGTTTTTTTTTTTTTTTAATTTCTTCCATTTCTGTTGTTAGGTCTCACTTTTCATTTCTGATTTTGTTTGTTTGGATGCTGCCCCTGGGCCCTTTAGTTACTTTGGCTAGGGGTTTATCTATCTTGTTGATTCTCTCAAAGAACCAGCTTTTGGTTTTGTTGATTCTTTGTATTTTTTTCCTTGTTTCTATTTGGTTGATTTCAGCCCGGAGTTTGATTATTTTCTGCCTTCTACTCCTCTTGTGTGAGTTTGCTTCTTCTTGTTCTAGAGCTCTCAGGTGTGCTGTTAAGTTGCTAGTATAATATCTCTCCAGTTTCATCACCAGTGCACTTAGTGCTATGAATTTTCCTCTTGCTTTCATTGTGTCTCATAGGTTTGGGTATGATACATAACATTTTCATTAAATTTCAGGAAGTCTTCAATTTCTTTCTTTATTTCATCCTTGACCAAATTATCATTGATTAGAGAGTTGTTCAGTTTCCACATGTATGTGGGTTTTTGTTGCTTTTGCTATTATTGAAGACCAGCTTTAGACCATGGTGATCTGAGAGGATGCATGGGATTATTTCAATATTCTTGTATTGGTTGAGGGTTGTTTTGTGACCAATTATATGGTCAATTTTGAAGAAGGTACCATGAGGTGCTGAAAAGAGGTTGTATTTTTTGTTTTAGGGTAAAATATTCTGTAGATATCTGTTAAATCCATTTGGTTCAGAACCTCTATTAGTCTCACATGTCTCTGTTTAGTTTCTGTCTCAATGACCTGTCCATTAGTGAGAGTGGGGTGTTGAAGTCTCCCACTATTATTGTGTGGGGTTCAATGTGTGCTTTGAGCTTTACTAAGGTTTCTCTTATGAATTGGGTGCCCTTGCACTTGGGGCATAGATGTTCAGAATTGAGACTTTCTCTTGGAGGATTTTCCCTTTGATGAATATCAAGTGTCCTTCCTCATCACGCTTGATAACTTTTTGTGGAAAGTCTATTTCATTGGATATGAGGATGGCAACTCCAGCTTGTTTCTTGGGATCATTTGCTTGGTAGACTTTTTCCATCTTTTATCTCAGAAACTCTGAGATAGTTTCTGTCTTTGTTAATGAGGTGTGCTTCTTGTATGCAGCAAAATGTTGGATCTTGTTTGCATATCCAGTCTGTTAGCTTATGTCTTTTTATAGGTCTTTAATATATCTCTCAATATTAATGCACTCAACTCACCAACTGTTGGTTCCTGTTATATTTGTTTTTGTAGGTAGCTTTATGTGCTTGTGGTTTTCTCCTTTTGGCTTTGTTCTGAGATGCTTATATCTTGTCTTTCCTTTGGTGTAGGTATCTTCCTTGTATTGGAGTTTTCCTTCTAGGATTCTCTGTAGGGCTGGATTGGTAGACAGATACTGTTTGAATTTGGTTTTGTCCTGGAATATTTTGGTTTCTCCATTTACGTTAATTGAGAGTTTTGCTGAGTATAGTAGCCTGGGCTGGCATTTGTTTTCTCTTAGAGTCTGCATGACCTCTGACCAGGCTTTTCTGGCTTTCATAGTCTCTTTCTCTCAATATTCTTTCTTTGTTTTGTGCGTTTAGTGATTTGACTATTATGTGGCAGGAGGATTTTCTTTTCTGGTCCAATTTATTTGGTGTTCTGTAGGCTTCTTGTACTATTATGGCCATTTCTTTCTTTAGGTTGGGGTTTTTCTATGATTTTGTTGAAGATGTTTTCAGGTCCTTTGAACTGGGAATCTTCATTCTCCTCTATTCCAATTATTTTTAGATTTGGTCTTTTCATTGTGTCCTGAATTTCCCGAATTTTTGGGTTAGGAGTTTTTTTATGTTTTAAATTTTCTTTGACCATTGTGTCAATCTCTTCTACTGTGTCTTACTTGACATTCTCTATTCTATCTCTTGTATTCTGTTGGTGATACTTACATCTGTAATTCCTGACCTCTTTCCTAGATTTTCCATTGCCTGATTTGCCTCCATTTGTGTTTTCTTTATTGTTTCTACTTCCACTTTTAGGTCTTGGACCACTTTGTCCAATTCCTTCACCTGTTTGATTGTGTTTTTCTGTATTTCTTTAAGGAATTTGTTTGTTTCCTCTTTAAAGGCTTCTACCTGTTTACCTGTGTTTTTACTTGTGTTTTCCTGTATTTCTTTCATTGATTTATTTATATCCTCCTTAAAGGACTCTATTATCTTCATGAGATAGGATTTTAGGTCAGCTTCCTGATTTTCTGGTGTGTTGGTGTGTTCAGGGTGGATGAACTGGTTCTGATGATGCCCACGTATATTGGCTTCTGTTGCTTATGGTCTTGTACTTGCCTTTCACCATCTGGTTGTTCCTAGTGTTTGCTGGACTGGATGACTCTGTCTGGAGTCTGCCTCTTTTGTGCCTGGGTTGCAACAGGTCTCCTGGTAGACCTGTGGCCCTGGCTGTAGCAGACCTCCTGTGGGGCCTTCCACCTGGAGGGTCTTCAGAGGGGCAGAGAAGCTGCTGATCTGTTGTCTTAGCTGCAGTAGATCTCCTGGGAGGCCTTCAGACTGTTGGGTCTTCAGAGGAACAGTCACACTTGTCCTGTGAGAAGCTGTTCTCCGGGGTGGGGGTGGGGGTGGCTGATAGACTGTGGTTTCTGTTTCCTTTGTGCAGCAGAACTCCAAGGAGTCAGTCTTTTGAGTCAGTTGCCATGCATGCCTCAAAGCCCCTGGATGGTCTTCAGACTGTGGTGTCAATTGCCCAGTTCCCCTGTGTACAGAGGAACTCCTGGGATCCCTTCAAGCTGTGGTGTCCTGGGTGCAGTGGATCTCCTGGGATGCCTCAGGATGTGGTATCAAATGTTTTGAGTGCAGTGGTTCTTTTGGTATGTCTGAGGATATAACCTCTTCCAGGGAGCAAACTAGCTAGCAGTCTGCCCCAGCAGAAAGGACCAGGCAGAAGGGCACTGAAGTAGAAATTTAAGGATTCTTTGGAAAGTCAGTTTTGCTAGATGGTTGGTGCTTTGCTGGAGCAAACACGTGATGGAGTATTTTTCTGAAGTGGACACATTAGAAAGGATGTTCTGCTAAAGCAAACATGTGAAAGGACGAGTGATGAAGGATTCTTCACTAACAACACACATGTATTGTTCTGCCTTACGTTGCATAGTTGAGCTCCATTTGTTGTGACTCCATAGAAAGAAATGCACTAAAAAACTTCTGGTGGTGTGCTGATGGCTTCTTGCTGCTTCCATTGACTCAGGCCGACTGGCAGAGTGAAGTCAGTTGAGATAGACTGACATGGAGTTTTGTAAGACAAACTTGTATGGTGAGGCAAAACCTATGGAGGACACGTGATGTTTGGAGGGAGTATAAATAGGACTCAATAGACTGTGAGAGGGGCTTGCTTGAAAAGCTAGCCTGCAACGCTTCTCAGTCTCGAGTCTTTGCTGACCTTCAGTTTGTTGAGAGATACACAGCTGAGAATTTCTCCTGGCATAGCTGGTGGTCCTAATCCTTCCTGCTGACTTGTGAGACCTGGATGTTCCTGCTAGGTTGTGCCACCACTGCTGTTATCCTGACACTACTGAACTGAACTGCTAGGATATCCGTGAAGTGTTTGTGAGTGGATCAAGCTTCTGCTCCTGACCTGTGAACTGAACTGCTGATTTCCTGACAAGCAGATGAGATTTGCTCCAAAAAACTATTTCTAAACAGGTTCACCTCTCCTATATCCTAACAACCTTTCTTTTCTACTACCTCTGGTGGGTGATGGGCTGGAAAGGAGGTCAAAACATTTAAATCCATTATTAAAAGTAGGGTTGAAAAAAATGTAACATTGCATATCAGTTTTTGCTACCTGGGGAGTAAGTATTTCCTTCTCTTTTCTTAACCACTATTCTGCCTATGGCATTCAGAACAAGTGAAACTTGGTTTAGATTAATTATCTGTGCAGGCTCAACATCCTTTGTTGCTGTAATTATGACCGTTTCCTTTTATGGCTAATGAATAAGTCATAAGCCCCAATAATGGATAATTCCCACTACACTCGGCAAGGAGCTTCAGCAGCATGTGCTTTACTGCTCTAAGGAGAGGCCTCAGCACCGGGGGATCTCACCCCACACCCCACACACATTAGGATTTTGGTGCAGCCTGTCATGGGGTGGTTTGCCTGCCGTGTGTATCTGGAAGGAGGAAGGAGACAAGCCTGACAGGTTTGCTCCAGTGATGGGATGGGATGGGATGAGATCCTAAATGTATCATGGAAGCCATTGTGCAAACCCCCCCAGACAGAGAAGAAGGTGAAGGTAGCACTCAAGAGTGTTTTCAGGAACCCTTAACACACACATGGAGGGAAGGACATTCTGCTCCAGGCCAGTTTAGTACCTGGTAGAGCAAGATGAAGGAGTAAGACTGTGTGGGTTGTCTCAATGCTTGTATCATAAACATCTGTAACGAATCTCTCTCTCCCTCTCTCCTCCTTCTTCTTCCCTCCCTCCCTCCCTCCCCTCCTATCTCTCTCTCCTCCTTCCTCTCTCCCCCCTCTCTTCTCTGTCTCTGTCTGTCTTTCTCTCCTTTTGTCTCTGTGTGTGTACATATATATGACATTTTATATATTGTCATGGTTTTTATCTATCTATCTATCTATCTATCTATCTATCTATCTATCTATCTATCTATCTATTTTATACAAAGCCATGTTTTTCCTCTCTCCCTCCCACCTCACTCTGTGTGCATATGTATATGAACTATTATACATAGTTATGGTTTCTCTCTGTGTCTGTGTCTGTGTCTGTCTGTCTGTCTGTCTGTCTGTCTGTCTCTCTCTCTCTCTCTCTCTCTCTCTCTCTCTCTCTCTCCCTTGCCCTCTCTCTCAGGACTCCATGACTTGTCAGGAAAATCTTGCCTCCCTTCTCTTCCTACCCAGATATTGACTTATCAGTCCTTATTAACCAATCTAACCAATCAGAGTAATAGAAAACAATTTTTGCACAACATTGAGACAGGAGATGCTTGACAAAGCCAAAGTCTAAACTATAACCAGATCTCTGGCCATAGTAATCAGCATCTGAATACACAGAGCACAAAACTATTTACCAACACTTTCTCGCAACCTCCCACCTCTGCATTTCTGTTCTGAGACATAAGGACCAAGATGACCTAAGCTGTTCTTATTTACTTGTGGCTTCTATCCCTTATATCAAATATACCTCAATTAAAACAACCTCCTATTTCAAAAGCAATTCAGAATGAGGTTATTATCTCTCCCCTCCAGTCATGCATCTCTAAATCCATAGTATGTGTAGTGGCTTGAGTAGGTAGGGCTCCATAGACTCATGTGTTTGAATGCTTGGCCTTTAGGGAGTGGCAGTATTAGGAGGTGTGGCCTTGTTGGAGAAAGTGTGTCACCATGAGGTGGGCTTTGAGGTCTCCTGTGCTCAAGCTATATCTAGTGATATAGTCTCCTTCTGCTGCCTGTTGATCTGGATGTAGACCTCTTAAATCTTCTCCACTATGTCTGCCTGCTTCCATGCTGCCTACCACAATGATAACCGACTAAACCTCTGAAACTGTAGGCCAGCCCTAACTAATGTTTTTCTTTATAAGAGTTGCCATGGTCCTAACAGCAATGAAACCCATAAGATTAAGGGGGCAGCAGATTTAAGGGCCATTTCCTGTCTCTTACGGGACCTATGTCCCTGTTCTGATGTAAGCCAATTGAAGCACACAAACACTAGAGAAGGCCAGGAAATGATCCCTTCCCCAGCAGATTGTTCATGAAAGCAAGGGGGAAAGTCTATGATGGGAATGGTAGTCCTCTCTCCTTATCTGAGAGGTCTCCAATTTGTACATCTGTGTACAGTTGTCTCAACATGTAGCCACCTGTATCAGTTGTTGTTGTTGTTGGGTTTTTTTGGTTGTTGTTTTTGTTTTGTTGCCTTTGCAGGAATGTGTTGAAACAGGAGAAAAGGAGGTAAGTTGAAACCACTCTAAAACACATCTGTTTTCTTCTTAAGGATCTTGAGAGAGTCTAAACTCAAGGACTAGAAAAGACTGGTACTTGCCAGGTCATTACATAATGATTAGGGACCAACTTTCAAATGTCACTGGGAGACAAATGTGAACCCATATTTTGATTGCTATCAATTTGTGCTAATACATTGGCTGGGTTGGGTTGATGAACTCACCTGACAGATCTAAAAGTTATTTGTGCTGGAAGAGAGAGACGGGTTGAGGGAGGGAAGTAAAATGGATTATGAAGTATTTCTTTAGTCGTAAATAGTTGTAGTTCTATTAGTCATAGAGGGCAGAATTCAACTCTAAAACTCTGGTTCTGAACAGTCAGGGGAGAAAGCATTTAGAGGGAAACAGGGAATTATAACAAATTGTCTGTTCAGTGGCAGGAGACAGCATTTTTAAGGACTGAACAATGCAATCTTTAAAGGGTTTTTTTTTTCCCCAGGATCTATGTACTGAACATACAGTCAGAAAGGATAAATATCCCTGTCTTGTGTTTGGAGACAGAGAACTCATAATCTGATACCAGAAGTTAAATTTTAGAGTGTTAAAGACAGAATTTAGGTTGTGGAAGGAACTACATTTGAAATTCTCCAATGTGCATTTTAAGGTAAAAAGGTGATGAGAGAGTGGTTTAGGGAAGAGGTCACTGGATATGGTTGGATTGAGAAAGTCATGCACACAGACTCTGATGCAGTAGGATGTGAAGAATGTAGAGAGAATAGCTTGTGTATTCTATGGATGAATCACCTCCTAATTAAGAAAACCTATAGGAAAGGGTAGAATAGAAGGTGGGACAACTGGTAGACTGAGAGAGCCAGTTGTGGGAGGAGTTGCTGGGGAAGATGTGAGAAGGGCAGATGCATGGTACCTGAGCAGAGGTGACCAGCCACATGGCAGAATGTAGACTAGTGTACATGGGCTATTTTAGGTTATCAGCCTGTCAGAGAAGGGCCTGGCTGTATGGCCTAGGTATCTGTAAGTGCATTTTGAGTCTGAGTCATTATTCCAGGAGTTTGGGGTCAGGAGGAAAAACATGCATATTAACAGAGAGATAGAGAGGAAGACCAGAACATACAACACCATGTTGTAACAATGCTGCAGGGCAGTCTATATGTGTTACAAAACCTAAAATGACTTCCCCAGCCTTGATAGGAATTATCAAGGGAAAACGCTGACAGATCAGAAGTAAAAGTTTGAGATAGCAGGAACAATCAGACGGTATACTCTGGGAAGATGATTCTGAAAATCTGTGAATTAGTCTGTCATGACTGAAAGCTTGGCTGGAGTGGGTTGGGAGCCTCCAAGGTCTCAGGAAACCAGAATATTGGATGCGTGATTTACTTAGACCTTGAAGGACTTGATGATAATGATGATGCAGAATTAGAGAACATAACCACGACACCCAATAGTGTCCTTAAGGGACAAAGAATCTGATGCCGATGACAGCGAGGAGGAGGTGAGCATGGCCAGACGGACACTGTAGGGCTGAGTCACCAGATGTCATAAGAAATGGTGAGGGGGGGTGAGCTTAAACCCCAGGACTCTCAGAGATTAGAGAATACCAGGAATGTCTCTGTACATGCTCTGGAACACGTAACCATGGCACCTAACTGAGAGGACCTTGTGCATACTGTAGCGCAACAATATAGTATCAACAATATCTCAAACAGCCAATAGAAAATGTGTTTCCCCCAAATTCATCCCACTCCCCAAAGTTCCTATAGTCCTTGCCTACATGGAATAAAGTGCACGAGTTATTTCACCGAGAATCATCTGGGAGTAGCTGTCTTTACTGAGCCTTAACACGGGGCAAGAGTTCTCTCTCCCAAAGCATTCATGACTGGATCTTGGACGGACACACACACACACACACACACACACACACACACACACACACACACACACTATTCAGCCTCTCGCTTCCTTGCAAAGGGTCACATCAGAGCAGGGCAGCTCACATCACTGCTGTTGCTACTGTGGGCCGCCTGAAGCTCTTTATTTCTCTTTTAAGAGGTGTAGCACACTCCTGGCACTCCCGGTCAGACCAGAGTCTTGGAGACCTATTTATCCCAGGTTCTGCCTCACCTATTTGGTTTGGTGTACAGTGACATCTGACATGGGGAGGGAAGTGGGCAGACTGTGCACAGCAGGCTGAGGCTTGACCAGTACTGTTTCATGACTTCTGCCTATGGGTCCTATTACTTTTGTGCTGAGGTCAACTTTCTGGTGATGAATTTGTGGTCCCAAATAATTGTCAGAGTCAGAAGAATGTTGCCTGTTCCTCCTGGTTTAGTAGTTCTTCTCCTCCCACATACTTCAGATAGCGTGTTTCAGCCAATTGAGTTTGCGTTTCTGTGGTGGCTATCTAAATAGTTCCATTGTTGTGAATGATGCTGTGCTGAACTTCTTCACATATAACAACAGATATTTTTTATTGACAGAAGCTGTGTGGCTAGGTAGACTTCAACATGGTACCCATAATCTCAGCTCCTGGTATTCATGGCTTTGTGGCACTCCCTTATCTTGATTATTGGTGAGATATGACTTGTTTCTGTCTCTGACGGAATATGGCAGAGGTGGAGGGAGGCCACTACTGTGGTTACCTTATGCATGCCTCAGTGTTCCTATAAGACCCGTTGTAGAGACTTCCTCCCTGTGAATGAAAAAGAAATAAAAAGGGGAGGAGCATGGCTGCTCCTAGGTGTGGTGGAGAAGAGGTTTGTAATAGATACATGGGAGAGCATGACCAGAGCCAGGGACAGCCGAGAGAGAGTCCAGGGGAGATGTGCTCAGGCGGAGCTGGCCATGTGGGGAGACAGGGACATGCAGGCAGCAGCTGAAGCAGTTGCTGAGGTTGGACCACCTGGGCCTAGCTGCTCTGCAGCTGTCTGGGATGCAGATTTTGAGGGAACACCTGCAGCTGGTGTTAGAATAACTGATTCGAAATCTGTTGGGATGGATGAGCTAGGGTAAAGTTAAGGAATTTGGGGAAAAGTTATTATCTTGGGTGTTCATTTGAAACTTAGTCACTAAACAAGGGGGAGAGACACAGAGAGAGAGAGAAAGAGAGAGAGAGAGAGAGAGAGAGAGAGAGAGAGAGAGAGAGAGAGAGAGAGAGAGGAGATCCCCACTCTCAGGAACAGGCACTTTATCTGGAGTCCATTTGACAGGGTGGATCAAAATTGGTTCCTTGAAAAGCTTACAGGATTTTTTTTTTTAAGTTTACAAGTAGAGACAAAAGTTTTAGATATGTTAGCATAACACTTATTTGTAATCTGTACTGAAATCCACATTGTAGAGAAAGTAATGGACACATGCTTTTGAGCTATAGTAAAACTTTGGGCACCCCAAAATGATTGTGGGTTAAAAGCATCAACATGCTTTCCTGACTGTTGGAGGTATAGGCTGGACAGGAATGTATTTTAGCATAATGAGAAGCAATTTTTGAGTTTATATTTGGAAAAAAAACAAAGGAAATATAACATCTTGAGGTTGTGATTATAACATTAACAGTAGTTTACTAGAACTAGATTAACAGCTTATAAGAACTCTGTTGGTTAATGTTAAAACTTTAAACTTTTGAATTCCTAATATAGCAATAGCACAGAAAGAGAAAAATCTGAGGCATTTTAAAAATATACCTTAAAGCACTTCCTTAGACCTTTACGACTTGTATTTATATACCTTAGAGCATTTTTAGACCCTTAGAACCTATATAGACTTTACATTTTAAAAAAATCTATTTATTTACCATGAGACACAGTTGGTACATTACTGACAGCAGCCATTGTAAAGAAAATTCCTTAAAATAAAGGAACATTAAAAAGTTACTTTGAAACCTGTTTTATGAGTTTATCTCTTTTTTGGGGTCTGGTAGCAAGGTAAACTGTCTTTCTCAGCTGAGTCCTAGAATCTCAGGGTAAAGAAGGCCCGATTATTACATATAAAGAAAGTTAAGAAGGCAGTTCATGCCTTGGGGCAGGAGCTAGCATGCACACTGCAGTTAAAGCTACAGATCTCAAATCACCAGAGGTCTGAGAAGGGTAAACTATAGTTGGAAGTAAATCTAAGTGGCCTATGAACCAGTTAAGACAGCAGAGACCATTACTTAGGTTGCTTTAGGCTCTGGTCATCTCCACAGTTTTGTTGGGGGCAGTGTCTTAGGTCTTCCGCTGTCATACAGGACATCATTTAATCTTCAGGTGTCCTACAGAGCAGCATTAGCCTACGGCTGTCAGACCCAGGTCTGAGAGATTTCTCCTGTAGAGGAACTTGGAGAAATTGCTTGACTTTGACCAGGTAGAGTAGAGCAATCAACCCAAAAGTATCCACAGTTTGTGCAGAGCCCTAGTGGTAGGTGAAGCATGGGCCAATGGTTAGTGTTACCACAATCTAGGTGGAGTCATTGCACCCAATATGTCATCCTTAGAGACCATGGGATTCCCAGTAGGAAGGAGCCTATCTATTATGGAAAACTTAAACATTTTAAATGCCAGGTTCAGCGGATCTCTGGAGTCTGTGACCATCTATCTATTAAATATACCTGATTTTAGGTTTAACCTTCAAAACACATGCAGGAGGCTAAATAAGGCTTGCCACTAAATGAACAGTTTACAAGTTAGTAGCTTGACAAAGTGAGCAAAAATGAAGAAGCTAGACAGTTACCATTGTGAACCAGAGTAGACCTCAGAAATTTATAAATCTATTATCAAATATATCTTATGTCTTAGGGTCTTATTGCTATGAATACACACCATGACCAATGTAAGTTTTATAAAGGACATTTAATTGGGGCTGGTTTACAGGTTCAGAGGTTCAGTCCATTATCATCAAGGTGGGAGCATGACAGCATCCAGGCAGGCATGGTGCAGGAGGAGCTGAGTTCTACATCTTCACCCGAAGGAATCCAGGAACAGAATAAACATCCTCAGGCAGCTAGGAGGAGGGTCTCCAAACCCACCCCAGAGTGACACACTTCCTCCAACAAGGCCACACCTTCTAATAGTGACACTCCCTGGGCATATACAAACCATCACATCTTATTTATCAAACATATGTTGTTACTTATCTACATATTCTAGAAGCTTGATGTTGAACAGTTAGCAAAGACGTAAGTAGTTATCTCTCAGTCACCTTTTGTTAGTCTCAATAGCCCTTTACTTTACAACTTTATCATATATAGTATATTCTAAACCAGAGTTGAAAATCATATATATATACATATATATATACTATTATTGCAAATAAACTTAAAATTTTTACTATCATCCATACCAATCCAAAATACTTTAGAGACCTGTGGTTTTTTTCTTACTCTAAAAGGAGACAGTGACAAGCAGAGGACTCATGTAGGACTGAGAACTTTTATAATTGCTACTTTATGCCATGGAGTCATCTTGAGATGGTGAAGTCACCTGGCATGCAGTATTTAATCTTAGTAAAGATGTCTTAGTAAAGTAGCTGTAGCTGCTTATATCTTGACGAGGTCATCAGCCAAGATGGAGGAATGCTACTAGGTTGCTATTTAAAAACATCTATTTTCTTAAATGAGTGGAATCTAAGTTATATATACAGTATATTCTAGACAAGAGTTGAATTATGTATATAGTATATAGGCAAATTAAAATTACCTATATATAGTTTTTTAAAAAAGATTTATTTATTTATTTAATTTATGAGTACACTGTAGCTGTTTTCAGACACACCAGAAGAGGGTGTCAGATCCCCATTACAGATGGTTGTGAGCCACCATATGGTTGCTGCGATTTGAACTCAGGACCTCTGGAAGAGCAGTCAGTGCTCTTAACCACTGAGCCATCTCTCCAGTCCATGTATAGTTTTTAGTTTGAGCCTTTTTGTTGTAAGTGTAAAGGCAAATTTTGTTACAGGTTTTATAGTGTTTAAATCATATTCAATGACATTACAAATCCTAAGATATAAATATAGTTTATAGTGTAGTCTTAAGAGATATTTTTTGAGACCAGAGTCCAGAGAAATCATAGAAATAAAGAATTTTTAAGAGGGGGATCATGGGCTTGTGGCAGAAGTTGTTACTTCTGTTACTTCTGGGAGAATTTGGAAAACAAATGTGCCAATTTTTGGACATTGATCTGTATTGAGGCCAAGCAGTAGTAATAAAATCTGAGTCTATGGAAGAAGAAAGAGTCACAAAGCCAAATACCATGCACCAGGGAAGGGCGTGTTCCGGTAAGTGCCAAGAGTTTGCTGAGAGCTGAAGATGGAGGACTGTAGACCGGAGCAAGAGATAGTAGCTTAGTAGGACAGCATGTGGGCTGTAGTTCCTAGGAGATGGTGAGAGGAAGCTAGGAGAGAGCACAGGAGAGGGGCAGTAGGTGTCTTTCACAGAGAGACCTAGAGGGGTGCAGAAAGTTGCCCTCACAGTGGGTGGCCTAAAAGGGTGTAGTAGCAGGCTCCAGGAGCCAGACACACAGAGCTGCAAGTGGGAGGAAGCAAGTAAGGCTGTTGCAGGCAGGACTGCAGCTTCAGGGAAAGGGGAGAGCCAGTTTAAAAGTGTAAGGGTCCATGATTCACCAAAGAATGATACCCCTGACTCAAATTGCACGTAAACACAAAGAGCGTTTTACTCTGCAGAAGTCCAGCACGCTGGGGTCTCCCATTACCAAAATAGACAACCAAGTGAGCTTGCAGGCCAGCAGATTTAAAGCACATTAGGGGGATTCTGGGGTAGGTGACCTCTACCTTAATCTGTTGAGTCTGTCTCTACAGATATTCCAGAACCATTGCCAGGGGTGGACACGGTTGCTGGGGAAGTCTGGAAACTGCTGCTGACCCATTGTCCTTGCCTCAGGCCAGGTGATGGGGTAGCTTCTCATGGCAGGGCAGTTTCTGACTGGTTGCCTGAAGTCCAAGGTTTTTTTTCCTAGTAACTGA
The DNA here is from genome assembly GCF_021556685.1 of Rattus norvegicus. Taxonomy (NCBI): domain Eukaryota; kingdom Metazoa; phylum Chordata; class Mammalia; order Rodentia; family Muridae; genus Rattus; species Rattus norvegicus. The sequence goes on along the minus strand of NC_141540.1, from coordinate 78,727,373 downwards.
CTTGCCTGGACTTGCCCAGTTCTTAGGCATAGTCTCCTAAAGTGCCAATTTGAAGCCTGTCATGGAGTCAGCTTAGCCTTCTTGGAAGGACAGGGAAGAGAGCAGGAGAGAAGGAAATGTCCTGAGTGAGTGAGTGTAGCAGGCCAGAGACAGAAGGCTGCAGCAGCCAGAGAGGTGCTCTCATGGAGGGCACAGCAGGCCAAAGCCCAGAGGGGAGAGCAGCAGTTAGAGCAGGTAGAGGCTAACAGCATCTGAACAGTCAGACTCAAGGGTTTGGAATCTAATGTTGGGAGTAGCAGAAGCCTTGTTGGGGAGGAATTCAATTTTTCCCATTTCAGGGCTTTTGGCAGTCAATGAATGAAAATAAAAGAGGAAAGCAAACATGAGTGTTCCTAGGTGGAGGAGAAAGTTTATTATAGATAAAGGGAAAACACAGCCGAGGAGTCCTGATTGATCATTACCAGACTGGGCTAGGCCAGGTGAGGCGAGGAGGAAAGAAAGGGAGAGAAGGAAACCAGGCGCAGCAGCCAGGGGGCCAAAGTCATAGAGAACTGGCAACTGAAATTATTAGTTTAACACTCTGGGTGGGAGAAGTTTAGGATAGGTTGGGTATGCCCACAAGGAGGCGCTGTAACAGGTAGGGACTGAAGGAGGCAGAGATCCACTTTGATGTGTTAAATAGCCTTTTGTCCCAGGCTTGAAACCTAATACTGTGTTGGATCTGAATAAGTAGGTGGCCTTTAGGGGCTGACAGTACCTTCCTTCCAAAATGGAAGAATGGATCAGTCTTCAGAGAAGTCTTGAATGGGAATGCAGCCCTGCACTGCACTTGACAGCCTCACACAGACTCCATGCTCAGGTCCCAGGACAGAGACCCCATGAGGTAAGAAATGTATCTTGTTTTAAGAACTGTGTTTGTAACATTTTCTTGCAGTACAGAAAGCTAATATATCCTGGTAAATACCTTACAGCGACCATCAGTGGTAGTCTCTGTAAGGCTGAGGACATTACTCTTCTGTGTCTTATGAATGAAAATTATGAGGTTCAGGGAAGTTGGAGAAGCAGACCTCTTGGCAGATAGTAGGTGGGAATCTGAAAATGCACTGTCCACCAGAGGCCCTGGCCGTCATTTGCCTTGTAAGATGTCCAGACTCGTAGTTTTGAAAATTCAATTTTCATCTTCCAGATACTATGTAAGACGACACTTTTAGCCACAGGAAGTGAGATTGTTTTTCCGCATTCTTGACCATGTTGGTTATTTGTGAACAGTGCTGCTTTGTTCTTGGTCTTGGTCCTCTCAGTTTTGTTTTCTGATTCTTGCCTCTTTCCATAAAGTGTCCACCTACAGTAGCCTCTTCTGGGTGTGGAGCAGGAGGGGAGAGTTAATGAAGAAAGCATATCCAATTTTTATCTTTTCAAGTAAGAAAATGCAATTCAGATTAAACTCTAGCAAAATGGCTGAGTAAAGAACTGATATGACCTGGCATTGGATGGAATGAACCCTGTCGTGCCCTCCCTGGCGTTTGGATGGTATGAAGCCTGGGGCGACCCACCTGGCGTTGACGAGAATGAATGCCTTCTACCACTTATGGATTGTTGTGTTAGTCCATCAATGTGACAAAGTTCCTCAGCAAAGTCTACTTGAAGGAGGGAAGACTGAAAGGAGGAAGGCTCACAGCTTTGGAAAGATTTGGTCCCTGGTTGCATGGCTGGATGCTGTGGGCTCGTGTTAAGGCAGAACAGTGTGGGAAAGAGTGTGCAATGGAACCTCGTGGCTTACCTCATGGCAGCTAGGATCAAACCTCACCTGAAAGAGCTAGAGCTGGGGTCAATCTAAGGCCAGTGGGAAAGTTCCACCACAAACCTCCAAGCACAAAGACCCCTCCCTTCCAGAGAATAGTTAGTTCCCAGAGCAACTGCAAACCAAACTGTCAAACAAAGTCAGCTGTAACTCCCAACCATCCTCTCTGGAAAGTCCAGAACTGTCCACTGATCATGAGTCAGCTTGAAAGTCACTTGGCCCCACCAATACTACCCTGACTAGTTATCAATTGTTTGAATTCTGCCCCAATTGTTTGCAAGGTATATAACTCCCTGTCAGAGTCTGCTCAGGGTCACCTCCCCTTGAAGTGGGAGGACCCCGACATGCTGGAATTAAACTCCTCTTGCTGTTGCATCAATCACTGTCTCCATGAGTCTCATTCAAGAGGTCCTGGAAGAAGTTCAATTTGGACCTCACACACCCTTCAAAGGTATATCCTCCAGCTGCTAAGGAAGGCTCTTCTTCAACAGTCTGTGGAACTGTGAGCTCGTCTTAACAAAGTTTCACAGCAACAGTCGGACATTATTACTCTCATGTAAGCAATACATGAGGATTGTGAGGTTCAGGAATTTTGAAAAAGTTGTCCAGAGTCACATAGCAAGCAATAGGTGGCTGTCTGAAGGCACACGCTCAACTTGAGCCTCATTAGCTCATTGACTAAGTTAGAGACCCCATGATCCAATCACTTCTTAATGGCCCCACCTCTGAACACTGTTACTGGGGACATTTCATATTCAAATCATAACACTCCAAACTTATAGCCACTGAGGCCAAAGTAACCAGAAAAAACCTCATTCCTCTCTCAGGGAGGGAAGTGTACCCGTGAGTTCTAATTATTCATGTGATGTCATTTATTGTCTTAGCTGGGATTTCTATTGCTGTGATGAAACACCATGACCAACAGTAAAAGGGAAAGAAAGATTATTCCTGCACATCACTGCTATCATTGTTGGAAGTCAAGACAGGAATTCAAACGGGGCAGGAACCTGGAGGCAGGAGCTGATGC